>NW_004567116.1:39084030-39110397 GCF_000260355.1 Condylura cristata | reverse complement strand
CAAGCCAGAAGCTCAGGGGCGGTGAGAGGCCCCACCAGAGACAGAGTGGAGAACAGAACAGGCAGATTGACGAAGCACACTGCTGAGGGGAGCAGCGGGCGGGTCAGGAGAGGTCTGCCACACCATGTGGATCTTCTCTGGGGCAGGCGGGAATCGAACTCATGCAGAAGTGGCTTTGGCTTCTCAGTGCTGTGCTTTAACCCGCTCCGCCACTAGGGAGGGCCGCTACCTAGATTTTAACACAGACTTGCCTGATTTCAAAGCCCATGATCACCCCACTATAGTCAGTTCCTTTGAGAGTCACATTAGATCCAGCAAAGTCTGCAGCTGACCTCTCTGTTCCCCTTCAGGGATCAAGTAGAGCGGTCATAGACTTGCTCTTTTACCCCAAATAAGATGCTCAAAGAGAAGGACTTTGTCACAATACTTATGGGAATAAAACCACTGGGACACCTCTTAAATGAGAGTCCTTGAGTTCCTACAACATCACCTCTCCACTGGGAACAAGGGAATGGAGAAATCTGACACCTAATCTGATGGAAGATCAGGAGGATTTAGTTTTTTTTTAAAGCTTTATTTATTTATGCATACAGAACTGGGGTACAGGCCAAAGGTGCAGGGATGGTGAGAGGCTTTACCAGAGAAAGAGTGGGGAGAAGAACAGGCTGACTGACAAAGGGGAGTAGTTGATGGGTCAGGAGAGGTCTGCCGTGCCATGTGGGTCACCTCTGGGGTGGGGAACAAACTCATGCTGAAGTGGCTTCAGCTTCTCAGTGCTGTGCTTTAACCTGCTGTGCCACCTGGGAGGGCTCCAGGAGGGTTAAGTCTTTAAACTGTGAAGCATCGGTGTATCTTCCTCAGATTGGGGAGATTATTTAAACTCAGCTCAAGGCCCTCCCTGGTGACACAATGAGTTAGGATGCAGCACTGCAAGCTAGCCACAGCTGCCTCAGTGCAAGTTCCATCCCTGGGATTGGAGGTGATCCACATGGCACAGCAGACTTCTCCATTCTCGCCTGCTGCTCCCCTCAGCAGTGTACTTTGTTGATCTGCCTGTTCTGCTCCCCACTCTGTTTCTGGTGAATCCTCTCACCGCCCCTGTACCTCTGGCCTGTACCCAGTTCTGTATGCATAAATAAATAAATAAATCTTTTTAAAAAGTTTAAAAAAAAGTAAATAAATTCAATTCAAAAGAGGTCTATGGGACAGCTATAGGCTTATAGTTCTGCCTTGGTTTATCATTCATTCATTTATGTTTTCAACACATTTCTTAAGTACCTAGATGTAATCACTTTGTTTGGCATAAAGAATGTCTCAGCAAACAAGGCAGACAAGGGCCCTGCTTTCATGGGGCAAGGATTAATTAGCTCCTTTTTGGCAGGAGCTCATTCACTTCAGTTTTCCTACCTATTAATTTCCTGACCTATAAAGCTTAATTTGAACCTTTCTCTGTCCCTCTCTACATAGATTGAGGCTTCGTGCCTGTTTATAATTCTGTGGTAATTTTAGTCCATTGTTTTCCCTTGGCATGCCATGTCTTTCGCTCATCTCAGAAACAATGCAAGGGGTGCAGAAAGAAACCACATAACCACATATGCCCCCATCAAGGCTTGGCATAAAGTGGATGCTCGATAAATATCAGTGTGATGAATCAGCATTATCACGAGTATTGTGTTACATAATCTCACCTGCGTATGATGCTCTCAATTTTTCAAAGTATTTCCACCTCATTTGGTTTATATTTTGATCTGGTGATTCAATAAAAAGTGAATATGAAAACACTTTGTAAAATACAAATGGAAAATGATTGTTATTGAACTCTTGCTAGCCTTGAGGTCAAGGTAATTTAGCTGACATATTTAAGATCATGAAGCAGGAGTGTGTGCTATAATCTTTGTCTCCTGATTTATATTTCAGGAATTTCCTTCCCAGTATCATGGAGCAAATGGCAAAAGAGAGGTATAAACAAAGGGCTCTGGGATCTCAGGAACATGATTACAAGCTCCCAGGAGTAGATACAGGGGTTTCTTCCTTGATCTTTGGGCCCCATCACCCGAAGCTGGTGAGGTTGGCTGCTGACAGCCCAGCTTCATCCCTCACTGTACATTATCCTGGGATACCAGGAATTATTTTACCCAGGATGATAACCTTCCTGGGGTACGCTCACAACTAATGCAAAAATGGTGCTGCATCAATTTGGCATAACTCAGAGGAGCCATCTGAGCTCCAAAACGTCCCACAGAATCAGCTAAGACTTCAGTTGGAAGCACACAGTAAATTAGCTTCTCCCTCTGCCCACTCCTGTGTCCTCTCCTTCCTACTAGTATATTCCCCAAGAGCACTCCCCTCAAAACCTGCAGGTAACTCCATGCAATCTGTTTCCAAAGAAATCAATCTTTCCCTCAAGAATGATGTCCTAGCACTAGGCCTGTCCCAAAGCAGGTGTTAGTAGTGACAGGAGAATGGGATCATAGGTATAGATGGGAGTAGTTAACAGATCTAGCAAAACCAAAGAGAAGACAAGGAACTGACAGAAACAGAAGTGTAAAAAACAGCCAGTCATGGTCATTAAATAAGAACTGGCCACTAGAGGGCCCAGTATTACAAGTCTATGAACTGCTGCTACTTCAGAACACAGAATTTTGCCCTTGACCTACCAGACAGACACCCACTGTCATCTGCACTAGGAAGAAAAATTGTTGGCCCTTGCTTCTTACCCAATTCATGAACACTGGTATCCTACCTGTTTCAATACCTTCTCATCCAGACCTCTGTGATAATACATATAAAAGCATTTTTATACATCAAAGCTTCCAAAGACTGTTTTTCCCCCACCTACAGTTCTCATTGTTCCCAAGTTCTGAAAATTAGGAATGTGAAATTAAAAGTCGTTTGTGACAATTATCACATAGAAATGAAGAAAATCGGCAACACAATCTGTCTCCACCTGTCACTTTCCCCATAGCTGCTTCAACTTCCCAAGTTTGCAATAAAGAGTAAGATGTCAGAAGAGTGAAGATTCTAGGCTTATCTCCTTCGCATATTTATAACCAAATTATATGTAAATAAAGACAACAGTCCTTGAGGAGTACCAGATGACTATCACATGCATTAATTAGCACTCGCAGTAGAGAAGATAGGAAAAACTGAAATTAAATTGTGTTTGGGGCAATACCTGGCAGCACAACCCAAGCTACACAAAAGCTTTCTGTTGTTGACTAAAAGACTCGCACCCATATCCAGGATTTCAGAAGCAGGAGGCTGCCTGGAGAGGGAGGGCAGATACCGTGTGCAGGACAAGGGGTCTACCTCTAGAGAATAAAGGAGTAGGGGAGCACAGATCTTCAAAAGAGTAATAGATCGATGCTTACAAAGGTATACACTATACTTTTGGGTAGCTACCAGGCACCCAGAACTATAAAGTGAAACATTTGACTCCACTAAACAGGGAGCTTGAGGACAATGGACAGGCCAGGTGACTTTCAGCATGGGGCCTGTGTAAGGAGATGATTGTTGGTTTGCGTTTAGGGTTCCCACACATGAATAGCTGGTGCCTGAAGCAGTGGGGAAGATTAGAATGGCTCACTTGGGCCTCCATACAAAAAAGACTCTCTTCCCTTTAGCTGGCAGTGGTTTTATGCAAAACAGCTGCCTCACCACCATCAAGGGCTAAAGTTTAGAATAGCAGCTGTACATGTTGAATTATGTCACTAACCAGAGTCTAATGGGATTCAGTCCCTACCACAGACCTCTCCTGATGTTACAATTATTAAAGAAGGCTTGAGAAAGGTCTGCAGGAGAGGCGGTCTTTTGTGGAAGGTGCACGTAAATCTTGAGAAAGACACACCGCCTCATCATGACAGTAGCCTGTTCACAGTGTGAATCAGCAGTTCTCCATTCATTTTGCTCCTGCCTATATGCCAGGGGAAAAACACACTACTATTTACAGAACCCATATAACCAGACCTAACCCACAGCTGAGAGACTGAAGCTAGCCCGAGATTATTTGAGGTGCTTTGCCTGATGAATTAACCTAGGGGAAAGGATCACTGACGATCTCCCCCACATCTAACTGAGGCAGTTGCAGCACCTTAGGAAGCCTGAACTCTCTAGGTACTAGAGTTCAGTACTAGACACTGATCTCCTGATGCCCTGGCTCCTGTTTCCTGTCAGTATCAGAGCTCTGGTCATCTAAACAGATGCAGAGGTGTTACTATATGAAACAATAGGCTTCCAGGAAGACAGCCTAAGATTACATGCTGTAGCCTGTAAGCATAAGGCCAATTCACCAAAAGAAGGAAAGAAAGTCCTTTATCTCAACCTATAGAAAATAAAAATAAAAAGACAGAGAAACATACTCAAATTATGGAACAACAACAACAACAACAACAAATCCAAGAGAGGTCTGAATCTAGCAGACTGCATGATTTGTCTGATGAGAAGTTCAAGTTCAATCATAACAATGCTTATCAAAATAAGGAAAACAATGGATGAGCAAAAGCAGGAATACAACAAGGATACAGAAAACATGAGAATGTTTCTCACCGAATTAAGACTTAATGAACACTAACTAAATTAAAAACTTGATAGAGGGCCTCAAAAACAAACAGAAGTAGCTAATAGAATCTGCAAACTTAAATGCACAGTGGTGGAAAGCACACATATAGTCTAGCAAAGAGAAAACAATGTAAAAGCTCTTTGAGACAATTTAAGGAAAAATATCTAATTATGGGGCTCACACACAGGAGATGAGAGAGAAAGATAAGGAAATTTTACTAAAAGAAATGTTAGCTGAGCAGCTCCCTAACCTGGGAAATAAACCAGATTTTCTGATAAAAGATTTAAAGAGTCCCAAACAAAGAAAATTCAAACACACCAAAGGCACATTATAGGCAAATATAATAAAAGTATTTAGGGAAAAATTGCATATATATAGGAATATTTATTAGATTTCTTACAGATTTTTCAATGGAAACCTTGGAGACAAGGAGGAACTGGAAGGAAATATTTAAAACCTCCAAAGGAAAAGACTTCCAACCTTGAATACTTTATCCAGTTAAACTGTATCAAGACTGAAGTAGAGGTAAGGAGTTTTATAGAAAAATAAAAATTAAAAGAATATAACCTCACACAAAACTAGACTTTAAATTTAAAAAAAAATACTACTGGGACTAGCATAAAATACCAATAAGCATCATCTAGAATAAAGAGACACCAACAGCATTCAAAATGAAAGAAGAAGAAGAGTAAAAATGGGAGCCATTAGAATAAGTTTGAGATAAAACATTTCAATATGTCATAAATATAGGCCATCTCTTATGATCCTCTGTATAACTTCAAAACAAAAATCTATACCAATAACTTATAAGACAATGGAACCCCCCCAATAAAAGGACAAATTATAAAAACAAAAATGGCAGTAAGTATAATTCAATAATCACCTTAAGTATAAATGGTTTGAATTCACCAATTAAAAGGTGACAAGGAAAGATTTTTGTTTATAGGAAACTCATTCCTACTAAAGACAAGCACAAGCTTAAACTAAAATGCTGGAAGACAACCTTACAAGTAAGTGGTAATCAAAAAACACAGGAACAGTGACATTAGATTAAGTAGATTTTTGTTCAAATAGGTCATTAAGAGATGGGTAGACATTACACAATGATTAAGGGCCTAATGCAGGAAGAAGATACTTATATATGCAGAAGATGATGAAGCATCAAGATATATGCAATTACTAATTGAACTAAAGACTGTTCAACAACAATACTTGTACAGGGTTTTAACATTCCACTTACAACCACAGACAGATAACAGGACATATTTACTAGATTTCTTACAGGAAACAATAAGGAAATGATAGCCCTAAATGATGTGGTAGATCGAGTAGGCTTACTAGATGCATTATAGAACTGTAGAACATTTCTTCCCAGAGGAACAGTGTATATATTTCCACAAGTGCACATGGAACATTCTCAAGAATAGATCAAATGTTGTGACATAGTCAACTGTCAATAAACTTATAAAGATTGAAATCATACTAAGCATTCTTTCTGGTCACAATACCATAAAGCTGAAAATCAACTAAATAAAAACCTGAAAAAACTTCAAACGCATGGAGATTATTAAACAACATGCTGCTCAATACCACTAGAAATTAATAACTAAATTAATCATTAAATCGATAAATTAACAAATATCTGAAATCAACACATGCCTGAGATTAGTGAAAATGAAAACACGAGCTATAAGAATTTGTGGGATGTAGCAAAAGTAGTATTAAGAAAGAAGCAAAATACAAGACAGGCTAACATTAAAAAGCAAGAAAATTCCCAAATAAACAACTTAACAGTATACCTAAGACAACTTGAAAAAGAACAAACAAAATCAAGTTAGTAAAAGGAAGGATATAATAAAAAGTACAGTGGAAATATGTAGAAATCAAAAGATAAGATTGAAGAAACTGAGCTGGATCTTTGACAAGATTAAAAAATTATATATCTAAAGAAGAGGGAAACTTTAATGAATAGAATTAGAAATGAAAAGGGAAAAATAACTACAGATACTATAGAAATACAAAGGTTCATAAGAAAATACTGTGAGACATTATATGTTTATACACTTGATAATCTTGAAGAAATGGCTCATTTTTAAGAACAATGCATTTTAATCAAGATTGAATCAGGATGAAATATAAAAATTGAACAGGCTGATCACAATATGAAAACAAGAGTCATCAAAAATCTTCCCCCAAACAAGGTTTCTCAAACTGCTAAAAATGGAGCTTACATATGACCCAGCAATCCCACTCCTAGGTATCTACCCAAAAGACACAAAAACACTGATTCAAAAAGACACCTGCACCCCCATGTTTATTGCTGCTTTATTCACAATTGGAAAAACATGGAAGCAGCCCAAATGCCCAAAAGTAGATGACTGGATTAAAAAGATGTGGTACATATACACAATGGAATATTACTCAGCAACCAAAATAATAAACTCATGCTTTTTGCAACAACATGAATGGAGCTGGAAAAGATCATGTTTAGTGAAATAAGCCAGAAAGAAAAGGAAAAATATCAGATGGTTTCACTCATAGCAGGAATATAAAGGACCAGGAAAGAAAATAATAATAATAATAATGAACAACTATATACCAGAGACATTTTTACAGAGATGGAATGGGGAGTGGAATCAAAAACAGTGTGGGGAGGGAAGTGCACTGGACTATGGTGATGGCACATGGGTGATTTGGTGATGGGATTTCCACGGGGAGTACAACTGAGATGGAAAAAGGCACAAAATGATGTAAAAATAAACTATTATATTAAAACTAAATAAATAAAAGGTTAAAAAAAATCTCCCCCCAAACAAACCCTAGGATGAGATGATTTTCTAAGAGACTTTTACCAAGCCTTTAAAGAACTTAAAAAAGTTTATTCAGGCCCTCCCTGGTGGTGCAGCGGGTTAAAACACAGCACTGAGAATCTGAAGCCACTTCCGCATGAGTTCGATTCCCGCCTGCCGCCTGCCCCGGAGGAGACCACATGGCGAGCCAGACCTCTCCTGACCCGCCCGCTGCTCCCCTCAGCAGTGTACTTCGTCAATCTGCCTGTTCTGCTCCCCGCTCTGTCTCTGGTGAAGCCTCTCACCGTCCCTGAGCATCTGGCCTATACCCCAGTTCTGTATGAATAAATAAATAAATCTTTAAAAAAAAAAAAAAAAAAAAAAAAAGTTTATTCAAATTATCCCCAACAATCCAAGAAGAGGGATTGATCATTCATTCCATGATCTCAAATTATACTAACATCAAAACCAGAAAAGGCCATCACAATGACATCAATGATAGAACTATCTTTAGGGGATTTAACACCTCTGATGGGGAAAATAAAAGCAAAATAAACAACTGGGACTAACTCAAAAGGCTTCTGTACAGGTGACCCAAAGTTTATGTGCCCACAGGATATCTGCCAATTTTGCACCTAGCCTGGTTTGTTAAGTTACCCTTCAATATGCTAGCTCCTTAGCTCCTCTTCTGAGTTGTTTATAGCATGTTATCAGTTTTCTCTTTAATTATAGGTTAATCTTTGACCAAATTCATTTTACACTTGTCTAATGGTTAAGATTTCACATTTTTGAAAATTGTGCTATAGCATTATATATAACAAACATATTTTTGATAATCAATTAGCTGAGACCTCAACTAACCTGTACTTAAAATTTGAGACTAAACTACAAAGGAAGTGGTATCTACACTTTACTTCACTTTCTTGATTTCTCAGGAGAATGTCAGGAAGGATTTACTGATCATAGAAGTACTTCTATTATTTTATTCTGTCAGATCTATCTTATTTGTGAAACAAAGGTTAGATTAAACATGGAGTAAAAAATAGGCCTTATAGGTTTGGGGTGGGGGGGAAGGTTTCTATACAACAAAAGAATATATTAGTAAATTAGAAAGACATTCCAGGCCCTCCCTGGTGGCACGGCAGGTTAAAGCACAGCTCTAAGAAGCTAAAGCCACTTAAGCATGAGTTCGATTCCCACATGGCACGGCAGAACTCTCCTGGCCCGTCTGCTGCTCCCTCAGCAGTGTACTTTGTGTTCTGCTCCCCACTTTGTTTCTGGTGAATTCTCTCAAGGCCCCTGCACATCTGGCCTATACTCCAGTCCTGTATGCATAAATAAATAAATCTTAAAAAAAAAAAAAGACATTCCACCAAATGGGAAAAGATATTCAAGCATCACACAACCAACAAGAAGTTAATATTGAAGGTTTACAAAGATCTTGTCCCTAAAACATAATAACACAAAACCAAGCAGCCCAATTGAAAAATGGGCAATAGATGTGAATGAACACACATTTTCCCAAAAAAGATATACAGAAGCCAAACAGATATACGAAAAAGTGCTTATCACACTTCTAACAAGGGAAATGTAAATCAAAACCACAAGATATCATCTCACACCTGTGAGACTATAACATACATCAAAAAGACTTCTGACAAGTGTTTTCAAGAAAGTGGAGAAAGAGATACCTTGTTGGTAGAAACATTGTTGGTAGGAATATAAATTGGTATACAGTCCTTTTGGAAAGCAGTCTGGGCTTTCCTTTAAAAACTAAAAATAGGGGCCTCCCTGGTGACCTTGGGGGTAAGTCTCAGTGCTATCACCCTAAGGCCCGAGTTTCATCTCTGGTCAAGGAGCTAGCCCACAAATGGTGCAGCAGACTTCTCTTGTCTCACCTTCTATTCCCCTTAGCAGTGTATTTCAGTAAATATGCTTGTTCTGCTCCCCAATCTGTCTCCAGTGAATCTCTCACCCTCCACCCCCACATTTCTGGCTTGCACTCAGTTCTTCTATGTAAAAATAAATTTAAAAATTTTTCCTGGGCATCCCTTTGGAAGGATAGTTAGCTCTGTATAGGCTGAAAAGTTTTCTTTACCTTAGAGGAAAAACATTTATATGTCTCTATTTCCAGCACATACCTTCTAAAAGGGACAGAACTAGAGGGGGAAATGCTGAAGAATAAAGGGAATTGAAGCTGGATTCTATAAAGTCAGGAACGTGGCTGGGTGGTGGGGACCTGGGGTTGGTTAGCTGTCTCTCAGGGCCCTCCCAGCATTTCTGGGCATGACAACTACAAGGACACCTGAGCAATGAACACTAAACATGACTTGGGAAATTTACAGGAGTTCCTGGTGGTCAGATTTAGAATGGAGTTTGAGCAACTGGGACTGATACATCTGATTGGACCACATCCACTTGGACAATGAGCCACAGCTTCATGGGCTGATGATTGCTTCCCAGTTTTTCTAGACTGGATAAGCCCCAGGATTTTTTTCAGCCCCACAAAAATTATGAAATTGTGATCTCCCACCAACCTAGTAGATGGGGGTGAAGTTAAATTTCAATTCATTTAGTTAGAAAATAAAAACTGGATTTGATTTAGGAAAAGAGTAGTCTAATGTTTTTATTATTGAACAAATCAAATGGGTTTTAATACTTGAAATCTGCTATCACAACAACAAAGCTAATCAGGCCTGCCTAGCAACTTGTGACCTGTGAACATGAGGATATGAAAATAATGCAAACCAGACTCCAGGAAGAGCAAATTTGTTGAGTCACCCAGATACATCCCAATGCAGACACAATCTTCTCTCCCAGCAATAGAAATAAAGAGATAAAACAAAGCAAAAGCAATTACCATGCAACATGCAATGCACTGTTTCATTTATTCCTCACAACATATCTATGAGATAGACTGAGACTGAGAGAAGTAAAATAGTTGCTTCAGGTCACGGGACTAATAAAATGTTAGTAGAACTAGGTTTGCTGGACTCCATATCTAACTCCTATAACCATTTATTCCCTGATATCTAGTCTATCATTCATTAATAATCTAATGAGATATTCACTCAGTGAGTTGAATTAATACAATTATTCTGTTACTTGAACAATGTGGTAGAGCTAGTAGAAGTTTAAAGAACAAGAAAATTTTAGAACCATAGAATCATAGGCAGCTGCTCTAGTGGGGAGGAGCAAAATTTTAGGGACAAATAGGCTGGACTAGAATCTTGGCTCTGCTCTTTACTCCCTATGTCATCATGGGTAAGTAACTTCTTTGATCCTCAGCTTCCATATCTATACTGCACAGAGAAAATAGACTGATGTGAACATTAGGGATAATGTTAGAGATAGCTGTTTTATCTACCTGCCTACTTACCTAGCCATGCATACAGAGAGAGCTAGCTACATAATTTGTAGGGCCCAGCACAAAATACAAATATGGGGTTCTTTGTTTTAAAGTCATTAAGAATGTCAAGAGAGTGACAGCAGAGGATTAAACCAAGCATGTGGTCTTTACAAAGACAGGATCCTGCCCATGTCATTGACCAACACATAGTAAGTATAGAGTAAATGGGAACCCTTTATTCTCTCTTAATCATTGAGTCTAACCCTCTCCTTTGGCATATGAGGATACTGAAATACAAAGAAGAGGAAAAATGCAAGTTAGGATCAGAGTCAGGACCACAACCCAAACCTCCTTTCTTTCTAGTAGCCTTTACCTCAGCATTTCCCAAGTGTATTCTGGATGACAAAAATAGATATTCTGTGAGTAAAAAGTTTCCATCAACAAGCAAGTTTGCAAAACATTGGATTGAGGTTAAATTAACATGGTTTGTAAAGCTTTTCAGAGACTTTTCTATGTGTAACATGACATTTCCAAGACAAGGATATAATATGGAGCATTCTCTTAAGTATTTGATATGGAATCCATTCTCAGGAGCATATTAAGTATCTCTTAGAACTCCTTCAGAAATGGAACTCTATATACTGCTGTGGGGCAGTGGAAATTTCCATGGGTTTTTCTCTGTGGGGTGTGGTTGTTCTTATTCTAAATTAAAAGCAAACATATTCCTCCCATAAGGTCTTTCTGTTGGCATCCCTGCCCTGGCTGACTTGTAAGCCTGAGGATATGAAAATAATGAAAACCAGACTCCAGGAAGAGCATACTTGTTTAGAGTCACCCAACTGCATCCAAAATTCAGATACAATCTGCGCCTCTCCCAGGAGTAGGGCTACAGAGACATGAACCCAAAATTCTTTCCATTCTCAGTAATTTGCTCACAGCTACACTATTATAAAAGCAATAGCTAAAATCATCTAGGAAGCTGGGAAATCATGACTCTCATCTTAGCTCCTCCACTTACAGCCATCTGACCTACACTGATTAATTCATCTGCTCATTCTCTTACTTCTATTGACAACCCTCTTGCATCAAATTACTCTGTCCCTTTGAACTATCATATATTTCATATTTCACCTGTAACATGCCCTCCCCCCATTCAAGTCCCTTGAGACCCTCTATAAAATATAATTTGAGAGCCAAAAGACTAGATTATCTCTGTAGTTCCTTTCAGCTCTGACTATCTGGGATTCAAATTTGTATATAGTTTTGCTGGATTTTACCCAGCTCCTCTTTATTTCTGGGACAGCCAGCAGTGATTCTCACACATTGTGCTGTGAGATGCCATGGTGATACTGACCCTTCCAGGGACCCCAGAAAACAAAACCTGTTACATGGTTGTGCAGAAGTAAGAATACATTTCTCCTGCCATCATGCTATACATTGTCACACGGGGTTCCCGTGTGACAGAAATTATTTATGCCCTTTGATCCAGAGTTTTTAGTAAAGCAGCTATTCTTTATTTTTCTGTCTCCTTCTCAACCCTACTCTTCTCCAAAACTTGCTAACTTAGGAGGGGAGCATGAACTTAGGTAGGGCTGCAGTGAGGCCAAGAAACAAATCTGTGTGGTACACCTAATGTTGAACTTGACTGGCTTCTCTTTTGAAGCGATATGAAGATGTTGCAGATTCTGTTACGGGACTATATTGCCTATCTATTCTCTTCCCTTAGAATGAATTCCTTTCCAAAAGAGGCCTAGAGGCCTCATGAAAAACAGATTTTATTTTTTGAGTTGAACCTCATCAAGGTACTTGTTTAGGTCCTTTGGGAAGCATATGCCAAGATGGAGTAAGACATGCAAAAGATTTGGTAGGGGAAATAGGTCTCAGCTGGGCGAATAGGGAGCCACAGAGTCAAGACTGCTGTTAGAGGAGCCCCACACTGGGTAAGAATGGCCTGGCTCCAACAAGCCAGCCGTGCTCAGGCTCGGGCAGGTGGAGGGACAGAGCGTAGATGACTGTATAAACACTGCGGTAGATTCAAAGCTGCTGCAGCTTTGGGTAGCTGCACTGCTCTCCTTGGGCTGTCTGTGTAGGAAATCTGAGCTATGCAATCCCCATGCCCGCCACAATGGACCTGTGTAAATTCAAAAACTGGTGACACATTTAGCACAAACTGGGGCCTATAACGCATTTTATAACAACTATTTATTGAACTATTGCACTTGGCACTACAGCAGTCACCTCTCCAAAGGAATGACTGCACCTGGAAGGTTTCAGGTAGTCCAGTGAATTTTTATATACTGTCAACGATAGACATGTTTTAATAGCTTCCATTGGCATTAGTACTGTGTCAAACTTTGTGATACAAAAAAACATTTTTGTGATACAAAAGAGAATAATCCTTAGGGAGCTTAAGGTATGTTTTCAATAAACTATTCCTCACCTTTGGGAACCTCAGAGGAGACCTGAAGATTTTTCTTGTGCTACCACTGGATGTTCTGAGGAGTCTTTTAGTAGAACTGGCCTTAGAGGTTACCAGCGAGACCTTGAAACTGATCTGGCAGCCTAGGGTGGGTGGCACAAGGGCATGCTCCACCCCCAGAACCCCGCTGGCCCACATCCAGGATTTGCTTAGTGGCAGACCCAACACCTGTTGTGTCTCCTGGGTAAGAGTCAAAATTTGTGAGGGTGAAAGGAGGGAGGAGGGAAGAACAGGAAAAGAAGGATTTGTAGTTAGAAGAGATAAGGCGGCAGGTCTTTCAAAACCATGCCAAAATTCATCCAAATATAATTACCTGGCAAAAGCGATAAGTCCGTGGCAGAAAGAACGCTGGGCATGACATCTAAGCTCTGCTTCTAATGCCTTGGCTGACCTTTGTCACAAATGCTCCTCTGGGCCTGTGCTCCCTGGCTGTAATCTGCAGAGGTAGGCCAGTCACTCAAGTTCTTCTATTTGAACAGTCTAAGATTCTAACAGCACTCCTAAAATAATCTTTGAAGGATCTGCAGAAAAGCATGAAAGTGGTAGGCAGGGGCCATAGGGTGAAAAATAAACCCACCAATAACATACTGTAATACAACATGCATAGTATAACCTAACAGCATAAAACACAACACACAGGACATGAACACAGCATAACACAGCAACATAGCGTGATAGGCATTTGAGTTTAGGAGTGGGGACTGGTAACATCTCTAAAGTGGCATTCATTTCATGATGGAGACATTCAGGGCATTGAAATGTGATTCTGTTCTATCTTTATATAGAGGTTCAGATGATCTGAGGAGGAAAACAGTTCCATCTGTTAGCTGGTTCTAAAAGATTTGACATTCATATATATTCCATCACTGTATGAACCCCCAGTCTTACCAAAGGAAGGAAGGCAGCACCATCCCTGTCCTTTCTGGAGCCCTCCAGTTTTCTCTTTTTAAAAATAAGCCACTTCTATTTCCCTACTTGTCTATGTTTGCTATTTACTTTCATTTAGATAAGAATGTTGAGAGGAGAAAGTATACTATAGGACTTTTCCCAGACCTAATATTTTAGAATTTAAGAACAACAGGGTTCCATGCTCCTTTCTCATTAATTTCTCTTACTGAGCTTGAAAATACCACAGTAAAAACAAAACAAAACAATCCATTGGCATAGTTCACTTGAATTATGCAACTAATTAGGAGAAGCTTCACAATCGCCACCCATCACATACAGTACTTTGCAGATTAGCCCCAACCAAAGAGGATCAGTTTTCTTTTTGTGGTTCCTTTCTTTTTGAATTAAGCACCACTGAAGGCTATGGTTCAGAAACATAAATCTTTAACCCAGTCTCTGGTTGACAAACAGGTCCAAGAAGATTAAATAACCCCTGGGGAGAGAGTGCTCTGGGCTCCCTGGGAAACCTGGTGGATGTGCAAGGGGAGGGTGTGTCATCCAGGAGGACAAATAACAGTCACAGGAGGATTGCATTGCCTTAATAAATAATGGCATGTTTGGCAACAGATCTAAGTCTCAGACATGCCTGGGGCCTACAGGTAACTGACTCTTTCCTTTAGATCTCAGCTTATATGTAATTTGCTCTGGGGAACAGAGTACCACACAGAGTTGTACAGATTGCATACTGCACACACCTAGTTTTGTCAATAGCAGCATAGATAATACAGATTTATATATATTTCAATGATAATTTTCTATCAATCGGCAGTCAAGCATTTTGAGGGAAGCATAATACCCACCTCCCCACCCCTCACCCCCAACCCCAATTTTTTAAAAAAAGATACCTTATGGGTTGGTAGTAATATTTTTTAAAGATGTATTTATTTATGCACACAAGAACTGGGATACAGGCCAGAGGTATGGAGGTGAGAGGATTCTCCAGATACAGAGTGGGGAGCAGAAAAGGCAGTCCAACTAGCAGTGGGCAGGTCAGGAGAGGTCTGCCACGCCATGTGGGTTACTTTCCTGGCCAGGGCTCAAACTCTTACAGTAGCTGTGGACAGCTTCATAGTGTTGCGCCTTAACCCCTTACATCACCAGGGAGGCCCTGGGCTGGTCGTGATACTCACACTGGATTATCAGTTTTGTGAAGGGCGAGACTGAGTCTCTTAGTCAGGACTGTACCCTGGATTTGCCCCTAGCTCAGGCCCAATGGTATTTGCTGAATAAATGAGCAACACATCCGTGCCTGTCTAATGTTCTTGCCCAGACACCTGGCATAGTAGAAAGAGTACTGACCACCTCCTGGATTCAAGGACTTGCTATATCTCTTACACACTAGATGACTTTAGGCAAGTCACTTCACCCTGGTATCACTGACACAAAATAGGGATAACCCTGTCCTGTCCACCTTAAAGGGTCATGAGGAGCAATTTAAAATTACCACTTGGTAAACTGTAAAAATGCTAAACACATGAGAAATAAAGAGCTGTTGCAGGGAAGCTGGAGCTATGAGGTACCCAGGACTAGCATTAGTCCTGTGTCTGAACATAGTAAGTAGTTATCACTGAAAGAAAAGTGGATTTCTGGGTCAGGCAATGTTTTTTGGCTTCAAGAGAGAGAAACCCCCAAAATGTCAAAAGGCAAATTTAATGTTTCACATCCCAAGAAAATTTTGTATATGGGCCTCCAGACTAGCAGAAATAGGCATGATAATGTCACAGGTAGACTACGCATCCTGTTTGCCCTCCCTCTTCTATTCTACCCTCCAAACTCCCTCTACTTTCAGTCTATCGACTACAGACCTGCTTCCTCCACACAGCAAGGACACAGCTACCAAGAGCTTCTGGCTCCACCTCATAGTTTGTCATCTGAGAGGGTCAAGCTCTTTTCAATTCCAATTTGCAAAATCTCCCTTTGCCCTGGTTTGAGTGACATCTACCTCTGTAGCCAAGGGTAAGATACTATGATTTCTAGCCTCTATTGCAACTATATGATTAGAGTAGGAGGAGGATCAGTGTTCAAACAGAAAGGATATTACTGTCCCAGAGGAAAGAATGGGTGTCAGGTAGACAAAAACACTAGATGTCCTTCACAGTTTTCTAAAGATCATTTCCACAATGAGGCCTGAAACGCTGCCACCTGCAATCACTTAGCTTTGGTTTTGACTCTGCTCCTCTAGGCTTATATTTCCAAATACCTTCTCAGTGTCCCCTAAAACAGAAGAGGGAGAGCAGAAGGTGAAAATAGCAAGTAGAGGGAAGGGCAGTGAAATATAAGTCACAGCCCATTTTCCTCTGCAAACTTTCAATAATCAAGAAAGTGAGTTACAAATCAATGAAGGTTAGTTCCCTTTCCAAAACTTGTAGCTAGTAACTTTACCTGCACAATATCAGTTCCTAAAATCTTGAGTTTGGCCAGGTTGTAGTTCAAGTAACAATGTTACTGAAATGGAATACCACTAGGCATCTGACTGCTTTCACTTTCTGTTCTGTAGTGTCTCCTTTCAAATAGACTAACTCCCAAAGCCTAAGATGGAGAAACCAGTTCCAGCAAGGGAATGTGTCTTATCTAGCATCACATACTAAAAGACAGCTAATGGCCGAACTAAAACTAGATGCCATGTCATAAGATTCTTGTTTATCCCGCTGTACCAACCTCTGTCTTTTGCCACATTTATTACTGGAAAGACGAGCTCTCTATAATCTCCTTTTTCCCATTTACCTATCTCTCTGGGTCACTGAGGTGCTTCTTTAGGTCCATTTTTCCTGTACTATTGTTTTTTTACCCCTGGGTCCCAGTCAACTAGCTGCCTTAGCCTTGGCTATCAGGAATGAAATTCCTATACTTAGACTCCTACATATGCAGTACTCTTTTCACTGCTCCTCAACAGGAAGCTACTATCCTAAGCAAGTTACTGTGAACTTACAGCAAAATTTCAGGTACCATCTCAGCTATCTCCTACTTATTGCTCAGATAACCCTTTTGATAACTGTACTTCAGAAAGTGAAATATATTTCATTTCATTTTGGTCTGTCTCTTCCGTCTTTGTCAGGAATCCTCCTGTAAGCATCAGACTACCCCATACTTCACCAACAAATGTCTGTCACCTTGGACAGCAATTGCTTGATTACCTCACCTCTATTCTCCAATCAACTATCACTTCTATGAGAACAGAGACCATTGCTTCTACCAAGACCTAGTAAAGAGCTCAGCACAATGGCAAGTGTTGCATAAATTTTTATTGAACAAATGACTAGAACTATTATTTCATGGTTCCTAAATTATTTGCAGAGTAGTGATCAAATGACAAAAATAAAAATATATGAGTACTATATTTGAACACATTATGTAGATGTTAAGGACTTATCATACCAGCCGAAGGGACTCATTGTATCAGCTATCACTATAATATAAACCCCGCTGCTTCTGACATGAAGATTCAAAGAAAACAATTTACCCACAAAAGTTTCTAGACTCTTAAGTGCTTAGAAGGGTCCTGTGATGCCACAAACATCGTCACCACTGTTGCCTTCATGATGTTACCCTCACCTCAATAGCAGACTAGGCTCTTCTGGTATCTTCCTCAGTCTACTTGGTGTTCATGTACTGAGTACTCTCTGTCAGTCATCCTGTTCTAAGTTTTCACAGCATTATCTCATTTAATTCTTACAACACCCTTTGAGAAAGGTTCCATTTTTATTATCTTTTAGCCACGGGAACAACAAAACAGAAGGTTATATGGACTGCTTACAGTCACAAAGCTGCTACCAAGTGATTCAGCCAGGATTCAATTTAAATCTTGCTCTTAATCACTAAGTTCTAAGACTCTTCTCTCTACTACTTTTTCCACAACAACCTTCCACCTTACTTAAACTGGCCTACTCCTTTGTGTAAACATGCCATGGACTTTTCCAGTGCTGTGCATCCAGAATATAACTCTATCAAGAATTCAAAGCAGACATATAGTTTATTTTATCAAATATTCCTGTGTTATCAATGACAAAATAGTAGTATGTGTCATGGAAAGACAACAACTTCCGGACAAAAAAAGGATTAAGTCAAAGCGCAGCTGTTTCAGTTATCTATGACAGTGTTAACACAGCACTCCATAATTTATAGCAATCCAGAACAATAGCTATTTATCATTTCTCACCATTATGTGAACTGGCTGGTGAGTCCTCTGCTGATCTCCCTCTTGAGTTCACTCATGGGCTGCATTCAGCTGGAGGTTCTCCTGAGCTGGAAGGTCCTCCAGGGCTTCCTTCTCATGTCTCACTTGGCTGGGTTGCCTTAAAGTTGGTCTCTCATTCTCCAGAAAACTTGGTCAGAGGTGCTGAAAAAAATCTGTGGCCATGCCCACAGCTGGTGCTTCCACCCGTTGGAAGAGGGAACGGTATTGGGTTGTCTCAGGTGTCCTGATGTGGACGGGCAAACTCATATAGATCACTGTCTCAAAGGGTCTCAGAAGTCACTCCCAGCCTCTGACTCCACTCCAAGGGTGTCTGTAAGAAAGAGATGTTGCTAAAGAGACTGGAGAATTTGAAAGTAATTTACCTTATCCATGTACAGTATATTTTGCTGATCCAAACAAGCGCCATTGCTTTCAGCTAACTAACACCACATAAGGATTGCGACAGGAAATTTTCAGTTTGAAACTGAAGCTTCTGATCCATACAACAACAGTGCCTCCCCAAATGAAATGCCTGACTAGTGAAATACCCAACATCACAGAGATGTGCAACATCACAGTAAATTTGTCTGAGTTTACTGAGAGAATGTTTGAATGTCGGCTCTGGCTGGGTTTACTCAAGGATATTAAAGGATGTTGATGGGGATTGAGCTCTTTGTTTACTATGTTGTTGAATTTTGGTGGCCCACTGAATATTGAACATACAGTACATCATTCACAGGATGAGGACTTCTGGAAAAAAAGAGAAAGACTATACTGAGTGTTATACAAGATGAGAGAAGACTGCAGGACAATACAGATTGTGTTCCAAGTTTGCTCCCAGTTTAAATCAAGGAGTCCCTCCTCTCTAGTACCTGAGCTCCGGTTCAGTACCATGGGTCACAGGACCATGTTGTCTAAGGGAGAACCCTTACATGACTACCCATTGTGGATTGGGTGGGAGGGCGGCAGGGGTCCACGTAAATACAGCAAGCAAATGTTTGAAGTTGTTAAAGTTGCCAGTTTACCTTAGCATGTTTAATTTTTTGTAACTGTCATGCAACATTGTTTATCCAGTGGGTTTGCTCCTTGACCTAAATCATTTCTATATGACATTTCTAGGTCCTTCAGTGAATCCTTCTTCCCACTCCCCATAATCTCTATAGCTGCTTAAATCCTGTATTTCAAAATGCAGCTCTAGTCTTATCTTTACAAAAATCTCCAAAATCACTAGCCAATAATGGGTTCCTATTTTAGGAAATTCTCAGTTTTTTCCTTATCACCACAGAAAAACTTACATGTTAAAATAATTTATTGCTATGCATGTTTTGTAACTTCTAGCTAGTTAGATATGATTCTACTCCTTCCTCCCCAAACTAAGAAAGAATACTGAAATGTGGATAAGAACATTTTCATTATCCTTACAAACTGCTCTAATCTATTTAATAAATATAAATCATCTTCAAATGTTGTTTCATTATTAGCATCAAATTAACTAGTGATACTTCTCTGGTTTAAATCATTCATTTGGCACTAAGCATACGCTGCATTATTGCATCTTTCTTAAGATATGTTATCATCCTAACTAGATTAAAAACACTAATAAAATGAAGGATCTATATCTATCTATCTATATATAATGTTATATAATAACATTAATAAAATGAAGGGTGTATATTATAGTAATGTAATGTGTATAGTATATTAATACTATAACATAATAATATTATGTGTGTATTATATTAATCCTTCATTTTATTAGTGTTTTTAATCTGGTTATACACACACATGCATGCATACACACATACACAAATATGTATAGACCCATACACACTTTCTTATAGTTCTATCATAGTATTCAAAACATAACAGAAGGGCAATACATGTTTCCAAAACACTCTCTGTTCAGGTTTATGCCAACAATGAGTATGAAGCACTATCAAAAAGGTGCTCACTCACTTACCCTTTAAGCTTCTGTGGTGCAATGGGAAAAACACTAGATGAAGAAAGTTGGAGTTTTCAGGTACACAAAACTCACTATCTTAGGTTACTGGGTCTTGAAGGTAGGGACAGGTGTCACTTTCAATCCAATACACCAGCTTTAACCTTCCCTTTTATTACTTATTCATCTTCCCAGTAGGGAACTAGGGAAAAGAGACATTTAGGAGCCCTTCTCCTGGGAAGAACTGCTATAGATTCAGAGATTATGCAGCACAGTTAACTCTAATAGTTTATATAGTTGCAAAGAGAAGCATTCTTTTTTTTATATATCCTTGGTTATTTTGGCTACTGAAGGCTATTTTATTAAGTGGAATCCAGTTACTGATTTCTCAAAGTTTTCTCTAAAGTTTTCATCTCCAGAAAGCTGGAAAGGGGAACGGATTTACAGGTGTCCTAAATTCTCTACTATCTGCTTATAAAACCCAGTCTACCAAATTCCTAACCATACATTCATTTCCTTCAATGCTTTCCTTCTTATCACAGTTAACTCATAAAACTCATAACATTCATAGGAACTAAATGATGCCTGGAAGGTAGCATTATAAATGCTTCTTGCCCAATCTCCAGTTTCAGAGAAGGCCTCTCTTCCTGTGATAATCTCACCAACAGTCAGTTCCTCACCTATCATATGGGAATCCTTCCTTAAAAGACTTTCAAAAGATGAAAATCCTTTAAAATAATGTGAAATGCTTCGAATTTTTTAAGGACAGGAGTGGGAGGAGGAAACCAACATTCATACATCTGTGTTTTATTCTATTTTCTTATCCTGCTTCATCTCCAAACTCAACTCATTTTCAAGTCCTGGCAGTTTCTCCCAAGTTCGTGCACTTCTCTTCCATCTCTTCGTCATTCCTTCCAACCATGTGACTATCACAAAAGCTGTTGGATTGGTCTTTCAGCTTCCATTTTTGTCCCTTCTAGCCCATTTTCTACTCAGCAGCCTTAAAATGCAAATATGAAACTCTCTTCTCCATAACTCAAGAAGACTTCCATTTACAGCTAGCATAGCAGGATAATCAGAAGGTGCTTAATAAGTACTTCTGGAATGACTAGAATGATCTGTATATATCTTGCTTCTTTCCAGAGTAGTAAAGGAAACCCTGTAATTAAATCCAACTCTGGCTCTACCTTACCTTAGATGGAAGTCTTGTATGAAAAATGAAGAGGATAAAACCTTAGGGAGGTTGTTAGTAATTTAGCATTTTGAGTCAGGTGGGAAGTTTAATTACTCTCTAAAGAGAACAAAATTATCTCCAGGGCATGGCAAGGACAAAGCTGTTAATAAAAAGCCCTTCTATTTGTTTAGCCTTTATAGGTTACAAAGTGTTTTCCTATCTCTCATCTTGAGCTCCCAGCAACCTTGTTAGACATGTGTTATTAACCTTAATTTTACAGAAGCAGTAGTTAAAGCTTAGATGGCTTATGTGACATTCCCAAAGTCACACAACTAGGAAATGGCAGAACTAGAACTACATAGGTTAAATGAAGATACTCGGGCTTTTACGCCACTGACCTCTGTGGGTATCACTTTTGGCCTTGAATGCAGAAGGTGCTTGGGATTGTGGGCCCAGGGCTCACATTTCTGATGGTGGACACCTGGAGTGAAGTGTGAGCATGGAGGAGTAGGCACACCTGTGCCTAGGAGGTTAGGCATAAGGGCAGCAATACTCGGAGATGGCACTGTGAATGGCTACAAGAGGACAAGTGATGGCTGCGAGAGGAAGCCCAGAGGAAAGAGTATAATAGAGATTGCAGGGGGGCCCAAGTTGCTGTGTCCCTGCTGGTTGTTTCCCTGTGTACTATTAAAAAACTTGGGATGATGCAAAGGGCCCCAAGTTTCTCTTTCAAGCCGCCTGAACCAATGGTGAATCTACCCAACCTGGGATGGTTGCAGAACAGACTAATACTAAGATGTTCCTAGTTAAATTAAGGCTCTTTCAAGACAAGAAATAAAATAGTTTAAGCAGGAAATAAACTTTTAACATACAGCTGGGAAGGAAGGAAAGGTATTCCACTTATCTTCCCAATATCTGTTCCCTTTTTCTTGTTATTTCCTTAATTGTTGCACATTATCTTACTTTCCCATTCATATTTTGGGGTTCATGTTGTGCTTTTGGGGAAATTTCCCCCTCTCCTATACCCCTCATTCAAGGGAAGGTCTTATGACTCACATTTACACTAATAATCATAATCCTACTTCCTGGCCACCGTTATTGGTTCATGGATGGTCATAAAACAGTATTTGAACAATGAGAAGAGGAAAACTCTAGTTGATCTTGATCTTAATGGACTTCCTGTTACTAGCCTTTTTGCCATGGAGTATACCAAGGGTAATTAAGGAATGAAAGCAAGAGTTGAAGAAAATGAAACATCAGAAATTGTGGAGTTCAAACCTTATGTCCCTAGGGAGATGGAAAATTTCAAAAGGCTATTTACTGTATGAGTCAATTTAGTAATATTCTTCAAATGACAAAGCTACAAAAGTAGAGAACAAATTAGTGATTGCCAGGAGCATGACGGAAAGGGGGGTGGGTGGGTGGAGGAGAATGAATATTAAGGATAGTATTAGGAGTTTTTGTGTTGATAGAACAGTTCTTTATCTTGAGCGCATTGGTGGTTATTGAGACATACAAATAGGATAGAGCTATAAAGTTACAGAATTCTAATATGAATGTGTCTGTCAGACATAAAATTATTAATGGAATGGAAAAAAGAAACCAGTTATGTGGTCCAAATACACACATTTCAAGTCAGTGACAAAAAATGGATTATTTAATAAATACTGTCTTCCAAAATAAATAAAAAACATATCTAAGTAAAAAAGTCAAATAATGTGCGAGGTGAAAACATCAGATAATTTTTCTTAAGCAATCAAGGAGAAAGTCAGAAAGCAAAATATTATATAGATGCCTATAAAAATTAAAAACAATAAGCAGTCAAAAGATAAGTGATAGGGTGGAAGAAATATTTGTAGCATTTTTAGGACAGACAAAAAGTTGATTTACATAAAGGAGCTAATTGATATACTAAAAAGTCAAAAACCTTAAACTATACAGGAAATGATCATTTCACTCATGTTTTTCATTCAGAAACTCACAATATTTAGTATCTACATGTGCCAGGCATTATCGGTGCTGAAAATGAAGTAACAAATAAAATAGATAAAAATCCCTGCCCTCATGAAGCTCCTGTTTATTCATATAAGGAATAGAGAGACTTTCTAGGAGCAAGCTTTGAACAAAGGAAAGAGTGAGGTGGGAAAGACAGGATAAATTTTCCCTATTTCACTTTTCTGTGTATGAATCTCCTCTGGCAATATGCTACCCATCTCCATCAGCATTCATCTCAAATGAAACCCTCCTCCTCTATAGATACTTCCCACCCAATATTTGAAATTATAAAACAGTAAAGTAGGGTTACCTTTTACATTTCCTGCAGCGTGTACAACTGTGCCTTGGACATATCAGGTGTTTAGTAAATGATTACATAATTTTTGGTTTGTTTTTTGTTTTTGATTATTTCACTTTATCTTTTTTAAATATATTTTTCTCTCTTGTATAAGTGTGAAACCTTACACAACCTCGGTTGTAACCCCCAAGGAATTCCCATCACCAATTCACCCATGTGCCAACACCATAGTCCTTTGTACTTTTCTTATCCCTGTATTGATCCTATTTCCCTCTCCCCACCCCTGTAGAATGTCTCGGGTTGATAGCTATTTTTTTATTTTGGTTTTTACTTTATTAAAATTACTTCCTGACCCCTTACATATCTCCCATAAATGAGACCATGATGACTGATCAAGAAGATGTGGCACATATACACAATGGAAGTATTTCTTAGCAATCAAAAAAGATAAACTCGTGCCATTTATGGCAAAATAGATGGTGCTGGAAGGGTTCATGCTTAGTGAAAGAAGCCAGAAATAAAAAGAAAAATACTGGATGGTTTCACTTATAAATAATTTTTTTTCAAAGGCAGCATATGGAAGATGTAAGTTTTGGGGATGTTAGAGGAGAAAGCAGATAGCTTGAGGGGGGGCAAAAGGACAGATGATCAGGTTGCTGCACCAAGATGCAAAACTACACAATAAATAATGTGCAATAAATTGAATCATTAGTACTGTCTCAGCAAATATGAAGTTACTTTAGTAGGCCATAATGAAACTAAAAGAAATGATGAAATACCACATAACAAAGGCAATCCAACATACACATACATTTTGACTATTTGAAAACAAAGTACTAATAGGGAAGGTCAAAAACACAGTGAAATATATTTAGTTTATAGTTAAATAAAAATACTGTGGCATCAAAAAAGGCTTTCACCACCTAAATTTAATTAACCAAAACTCCCTTGAAGTAGAACCTACTCGGTTTTTTCAAAATAAAATATTTTCCCCAATGTCATTATTACAAAGCCAGAACACAATGTCCTTGCCTCACCATGCCATAAAAGTCACTTCTTTCGTGTATATTTGTAATTCAAACATGCAATAAAGAGAGTTTACAAAACAAAGTTAAAACCCAGAATAAATGGAAAAGAAACACAAAGAAAAGCCAGCATTATACTGTTCAGATGACATAGTGTTGAGAGGTTTAACAAATGAAATTTTCAATGGTTACAGATCACCAGCCAATAGGAGGCCAGAGAAATAAAGGAAGCAACACAAAAGGGCAGATTCAAATAAATATGTGACATAATACCAGTCAGTAATTCACTAGGAAGTAGTTCTGAAGGTCAAATGACTATCAATTATAAGCAGTAATATTTCCAGTTCTTATTTTGGGGGGCAAGTACATTGCTCTACCCCTGCTCAGAATCAGTGTTACAGTAGATAAAACTAAAAAAATATTTTAACATAAAATGTTTAATAAAAATTGAGGGAGTGGTTCTGTATCTTGATGGATGGTGGAAACCAGAATCCATCCTGAAAGTACAGTGGCAGCAGGGGAGCCCAAGAGGAACTGGACGCAATGAACTGTCAAGGGGCTCCTGTGTAAGAACCAACTTTGGCCAATATGTTCCAAATTTAGGCCAGTTCCAACATGGGAGCAACAGTTCTCTTTTAAGTTAGGTTTAGCTTGCAGTTGCCAGTGCTATGTCCAGCGTTGCCATAGGAAACAATACTCCCGAACATTCCCTGGCTGCTCCATGAGCTGAGGATTTGCTAGCTTCTGCACTTTGGAGAGGAACTGGCAGCACCAGCTGCTATACTGTCATGGAGTTGTTCCCCTGAGCATACCTTACCAAGACAGAGTCAATTATACAACATCATGTCTGTTTTCCCTACAAAATAATATAAAATGACAGCACAGACACACTCACAGAGCACCTACTGTTTGTTGTTTCCAGACCTGAATCCATGTCTCCTCCCTGTCCCAATTCTTCCTCCTCCTCTCAGGCTAGCAAACCACCTTTCTCCCAGCTAAGCTCTCCAGTTTTCATGGTAGCTACAAATCAGAGACAAAGAAAGAAGCACACAGCAAGGTCAGGTACTAAAGGTGAGGTGTCCCCAAGTAACTGGCTGAATTCATTTCACTTCTTTTCATCTTGACTACATGTAATAAATAAACCACAATATTTGTGGTTAGTTTTAACTGTTTAACTTGATTAGTTAAAGAAAGGGGGAAAACTGGCTCAACCTGTTTTAAAGAGATTTTGTTGCCAAATTTTAAGGCTACTTGCTTTAATTGCCTCAGGTTTTAGAAGATCTCATAAAAAAAATTTTTTTAAAGTAACTGACAAACTGTCAAATTCTACTCACTTCAGACAAACAATATCCTATTTCTTGATGATAAAGAATGCTTTTAGTAAAAGCAAGTAGCTCCATCTTTGCCTTCGTTGAGTTCAAACATAAAACGATTTCCTCTAGTATTCCATAAGCATATGTCATAGGGAGAAAGACTGCTCTTCAGACAGACCTTTAATAAGAGAACAGTCAGGTTAGTGTAAGCCAAAATGTTTATCTGAAAAAGGAGAGAATTCCAATTGAGGGAGAAAGATTCAGGTTTGAACTCAAACTGTGTCTTGAAGAGGGACGTAAGGCCTGGCCTGGGGATTCTTTTTTTT
>NW_004567116.1:39011092-39083895 GCF_000260355.1 Condylura cristata | reverse complement strand
GGGCGGGTCAGGAGAGGTCTGCCACACCATGTGGATCTCCTCGGGGCAGGCGGGGATCGAACTCATGCGGAAGTGGCTTAAGCTTCTTAGTGCAGTGCTTTAACCCACTGCGTCACAAGGGAGGGCCTGGCCTGGAGATTCTTAAGAGGGGAAGGAAGATGAGGTGATATAAGATGGAAACCCATGGTAAAAATAGTCAAGTGGAGGGGTATTCTGCAACCATCCCAGGCCAGGTTAAGTTCACTCAGGCAACTTAAAAGAGAATCTTGGAGCCTTCATCATCCCCGCAGGTTTTCTAATGATACACAGGGGAGACAGCCAGCAGAGAGACTGCAACTTGGGCCCTTTCTGCAAATCTCTATATGCTCTTTCCTCTCATAGTCATTCTCCGATACTCTCCACTACACTCCGCCCACACCATCCTCTGCTGCCCTCTGTCCTCTTTGACACCACCCTTACATGCTCAGTCTCTCAGCTCAGAATACCCACTTATACACACCCACACCATACTCCAGGTATCCATCATCAGGATGCTCACCCCAGCCCACACTCACTAGTGCCTTCTGCATTCAAGGCCGTAGGCGATGGCCGGAGGCCAATGGGTTCGAAAGCTTGAGCAATCTTCGTTTTCCTTACCCTTCATTTACCCTCCCTACAAAGGATCCCAAAGTAAAAGTAGGTCAAAGTTCTTTCAAACAACTTATTCTCATTCTTGTGGCTTCTTGGACTGGGGACAGTTTGGCCTAGTCTAAGAGTCAGATCTAGTTTGAAGAGGACAGTAGAAAAGCATTTTCTCCAGTGACATCCTCTGGTCCTGTTTTAATTTGCCTCCAATAATGTCACTTTTCACAGACTAATACCAAAAAATTGAAAATTACAACACAAAGCCAAATTACTAATGGCTCCAGTGTAAGATTTATGCACTCGAAAGTATAAATAAGAATGGAGCACCTATTATCTCTACATCAACTCATCTTTCTCTTGAGTTTCCTGTAGGACATGTATGGTGTTTGGATGCCCTCCCCAGGAATTTTGATGTCACAGTGCATTCAAGAGCTTTTGTAGTGTGGCCTCTCTGTCTCTTTTGGTCTTTTTCTCTCCTTTCTTTTCTCCTCACTCCTTGATATTTTTCCTGTCTCGAGCAGATATTATTGGAGCTTCTCCATATGCCACTTCTTTCTTTTCTCATGCTGGCAGAGGTCCACTTCTGGGTACATTCCATCTTCCTGCCCAAGACTGGCAATAGTATAGTCTCAAGCTCCTTGCCAGGGATTGATTAGTCAAGTATCTAATTTGGGCTATATATGTAAGTAGAAGCTGCCAAGGACCTCTGGAAAAGATTTTTCAGGCTAATGAAGAGAGACACACAGTCCCTTTCTACTCTTAGATTTTATTTGGTACAGGGATAAAGGCTAGCAGTGAAGTAGCTCCTTACAACTATGAGGATAAAGGTGAAACACTAGGATGGCTGAGTTCTGAGACACTGAATCAATCCTAATGTTTTTTCAAATGTAAATCTTTTTGTATGGGAAATAGCACATCCTCTACAGTAGTAACTACCTAAGATCTACAGTTACAGCCAATACACAATACATCCTAACAAAATTTAAAGTTTCTGTACTTACTTTAAACACTAAGAAATGAACACAAACTACTGATTTTCTATCCAATTTACAATAAATATTATTGATAGAAATTATTATGTAGAGTAAAACTAATCACGCTAACACTGATTATGGTGAAATTTAGTTTTTAAAGAGTCAAATATTTTTTATAAGTTTTACCTATCTAAATTTTTTATTATGGAAAAAAAACAAGGTTTTTAAACATATAAAAGCCAGTATAATAAAAGACCATGTACCTAACACTTAGCTTCAATAATTACCAACTCAAGGTCAATTTTTGTTTCCCTACCTCCAGAATAATTTAAAGCAAATCTAAGACCTCATATTATTTCACTAGGAAATACTTATTCATGTATCTCTAAGAGATAAGAAATCTTTAAAATACAACTGAAAATGCATCATCATACCTAAAAATTAACACATTATTATTAACTACCCTGTGAATGCTCAAATTTCCCGGGTTGTGTTAAAATTTTGTATGATGATTGATTTGTTCAAATCAGTTCAAACAAGGTATAGCTTGCATGTAGTTGACAGGTTTGTTGTCTCTTTTAATCTATAGTATTCCCTTGTAATTTATTGCTTCTTAAAGAATAGGTTAAAAAACACCCCAGAATGGGCAAGCAATTAATTATACAATAGAATCTACAACAACAAAAAAACTCACAGTATTAGTATACCCAACAACATGGATAAACTTCAAAAACCGCTATGGTAAGTGAAAAGAAGTTATATTTAAACAAGCACAGCCATTTATATTAAGTTCAAAAAGACAACAAGCTCTTAGTAATTAGCTAATCTACAGTGATGATATGCATTAATCTACAGCGCAAAGGAAAGGGTGTGGTCAGAGAGAATGGACCTGAAATTAGTTAACAGAGGATTTCCTAGGTGAGAAAAATAATCCTATCTTGACTTGGGTGGTGGGCGGACTGTAAAAAAAACCTAGCCCAGTGGAAACAACTTATATGTCCATTGGTAGCTAAATGGATAAAGAAAATGTGGCAGGTATATACAGTGGAATGTTACCCAGACATAAATCAAGCAGTAAAGCTTGCCATTTATAACAACATGAATAGGTTTTGAGGACATTATGTTAAGTCAGAAATAATGTTATGTTATGTTAGAAATAAACCAGGCAGAGAAAGACAAATACTTTTATGGGTAACAAAGCAAAGCAAACAAACATGGCTATGACCAAGTTCAAGGGTATAGAAAACAAATTTGTTGTTCCCAAAGGTAGATGTTAGGGTGAGACTAAGTGGGAGAAGAGAGTTAAAAAGTATTTCAAATGTCAGGCCCTCCCTGGTAGTGCAATGGTTTAGGATGCAGCACTGCAAGCTAGCCACAAGCACTTCAGTATGAGTTCGATCCCTGACCCTGGAGGAGACCCACATGGCACAGCAGACCTCTTCTGTCTTGCCCACTGCTCCTTTCAGTAGTGTACTTCATTGATCTGCCTGTTCTGCTCCCCACCCTGTCTCTGGTGAATCCTCTCACCGCCCCTGCATCTCTGGCTTGTACCCCAGTTCTGTATGCATGAATGAATCTTAAAAAAAAAAGTATAACTGTCTAGCTATAAAACAAACAAGTCATAATGCTGTCAAATATATAGCATGACAAATATAGTTAATGATACTACCTTGTATATTTGAAAGTTGCTAAGAGTATATCACAAAAGTTTTCATCATAAAAAGAATTTTTTTTAATTATGAGTTGTGATACTGTTACAGGGTAGCCCATACATGTTAGCCTACTATGCTTATCATTTCACAACATATACAAATTATGTTGTACACTTGAAGCTAGTAGAATGTTATAATTTAATTATATTATATATATCAAATATGCCATATATCTTAAATTTAAATTAAACTTTGGTGAAATAATGACCACAAAAGAAAACACACAGTGACAGAAGTTAAGGAAACATTTGATATTGGCAAAAAGTGATCAATGAGTCAAAACTTTGTTGTAAAATGTAAAGAGAAAAATTTACAAGAGAAAAAAAGGTGAAAATAGTTTAAAGTAGAAATTCTATGATAGTATTAAGTCAGTTTGATAGAATTTGTTCCATATTATCTTAATGAAAATGCCTAATGACCTAATTCTGATGAGATTCTTTATATTCAAAATGTCCTGGTGGTTGAAATAGTAATATTATTATTTACTCAGCTATTTAAAAAAAAGTCAAGATGAAGAACACTAACATCAGCAGCTTGGTGAACTTGACAGTTAAAGCAGATGGCAGAAAAGCTTAAGAACCAAGTTAGAGATGTTAGGAAAGGATGTGCAGATGCAACTTTCTTTCAGATCACAAACAGTATCATCTGATGAGAAGAATCCAGATGGGCACCAAGTGAAGGCTGGGAGGGCACTTCACCAAGACTTATTTCATGCATTGGGGCACAGATTCCAGTCTGCTAGTTTGCATTTCAAGGGATGGCAATTTACCTGGGTTACTGACATCTCAAACAGGTCCATGACACCTTTCTTCCTCTTATGTTATGACCTGTGCATAATGTCCTTTCTGGGAACTATGTAGCCTATGGTGGCCTGGCTAACATCTGCTCCCTGGCAATCTGAAAACTCCTAAAAGGAATTCATGTGCGTGACATGAACTGACTGGGCAGAATTCACCTGCCCTATAACTGCTTCCTGGGCAAAAATCTTATTGTCACCTGTGGTGACACCACTTCTTCTCTGCAAGACGTTGAGACTGGTCAACAGAGTACCACATCCACTGGATACACTGGGGATATGATGAGTCTTGCTCTTGCTCCTGTTTGTCTCTAGCGCTTGAAGCCTCGGCCATACTCTAGGACTGCTTGAGAAGGTATGTGCAAGCAGGCTTTCACCAGCCAAGAGTCTGACATCAATGCCATCTGCTTCTTTACAATCAGTAATATATTGCCACTGGTTTGTATGATGCTTCTTGCTGCCTGTTTGAACTTCAGGCAGATTAGGAGCTCACATTTTACTCCCAAGAAAATACCATATACAGGATCACCTCTATCTCCCTCTCCAAGAGTAGATACCTCCTTCTTGCAGGGTGCAATGCCTTTTATTGAAATGTCACTCAAATTCAGGGGATAAGTGTCTTGGCTGGATATAACAACCATCTCAGCTGCCTGGAGATGACTGATGATGGGATAGCCTTGGTGGTGGAGTCCTGGATCAGATGCTAAGAATTAATTTAATTTTGTAAGAAGTTCCCAAACTGCCTTCAACGAGACTACCATTTTACATTCCTAACAGAAATGAATGATGGTTCCTGTTGCTGCACATCCTCACCAGTATTTGATATTATCAGTGTTCTGGATTTTAGCCATTTATAATTATTATGAACAGTTTATCAATATTCACAAAACAACTGTTTGGGATTTTGGTTAGGATTGTGTTTTAATTTATAGGTCAAGTTGGAAAGAACTGACATTTTGATAACATTGAATCTTCCTATCTGTGAACACGGATTATCTTTCCATTTATCTAGCTCTTCCTCCCACAATTAGTTTTCTTCATACAGATCTCTTAATAATTGACTTATAACTAATTTTGGTGTTAATATTAATATTAGTATTTTGGTACTGTGATTTTTTTGTAACACAAATGGCACTGCAAATTTCAAATGTAAATGGTAATGTAAATTTCAAATCCCACTTTTTCATTGCTGATATACAGAGAAGCAATTGAGTTTTGTATATTCCCTTGCATCCTGTAATCTTGCTAAGTCACTGATTTCAGAGATTCTTTTTGTGTATACGTTCAGATTTTCTCCATTAGAAAAACTCATCTGCAAATAGTTTTACATTTTTCTTACATCAGTATACCTTTTATTTCCTGTTCTTATGTTATTACGTTAACTATGATTTCCAGCACAGTATTATAAAGGAGTGGTGAGAGGACATCTTTGCTTGTTTCTCATTTTATTTCATTTTTAAAGATTTATTTATGCATAGAGGAACTGGGGTACAGGCCAGAGGTGCAGGGGCAGTGAGAGGATTCACCAGAGACAGAGCAGGGAGCAGAACAGGCAGATTGACTGAAATACACTGTTGAGGGGAGCAGCAGGCAGGTCAGGAGAGGCCTGCCTCGCCATGTGGATCTCCTCCCGGGCAGGGATAGAACTCTTGCAGAAGTGGCTTTAACTTCCCAGTACTGTTCTTTAACCCTCTGTGCCACGAGGGAGGGCCCTACTATTATCTTTTTAATGTTCATGAAAACTGTACTGACGTCTTTCATTTTTGATTGTAGGATTGGTGTCCTTTCTCCCTTTTTTCATGGTGCCTAATTTGCAGCTTATCGATCTTTTCAAAGAACCAATTTTTATTTGATTTTTCTCCATTGAATTCAGTTTTTATCTCATTTATTGTTGCTGATTCTTATTTTTTTTTAAGATTTATTTATTTATTCATACAGAACTGGGGTACAGGCCAGAGATGCAGAGGGTGAGAGGATTCACTAGAGACAGAGTGGGGTGCAGGCTGATTCTTATTTTTTAACTTAACTTAATTCTTCTAGTTTCCTAAGATTAAAGCTTAAGTTTTGATTTTAGATTTCTCCTTTTTTAATACATACATTCAATGCTATGTATTTTTTTTTTTTTTAAGATTTATTTATTTGTACATACAGAACTGGGGTACAGGCCAGAGGCTTAGGGGTGGCAAGAGGCTTCACCAGAAACAGAGCGGGGAGCAGAACAGTCAGATCTACGTAGTACACTGCTGAGGGGAGCAGCGGGCAGGTCAGGAGAGGTCTGCCACGCCATGTGGTCACCTCCGGGGCAGGCGGGAATAGAACTCATGCGGAAGCGGCTTTAGATTCTCAAGTGCTGTGCTTTAACCTGCTGCACCACCAGGGAGGGCCAATGCTATGTATTTCTAAACACTACTTGCATTTCATCCAAAACACCAATTTTGATGAACATGTTTTCATTTTAATTTAACTCATAATTATTTAAAATTTCTCTCAAAATTTCCTTTGTGATTTATGCACTATTTGGAAGCATATTGTTTAAAATCCAAATATTTGAAGTGTTTTTTACATTATTTTTATTTTTTTAAATATCATTTTAATAATATTAAAATATTATTTAAATATTATACAATATTACATTATTTTAAGATATTTTAAAACAATAAAAATTGTATATATTGTATGATTTATATTATTTTAAATATGTTAAAGTGTGTTAGTAGCAGATTGTAGACTACCTTGTGAATTTTTTTTAAAGATTTATTTATTTATGCATACAGAACTGGGGTACAGGCCAGAGGTGTAGGGGCGGTGAGGGGATTCACCAGAGACAAAGTGGGGAGCAGAAGTACACTGCTGAAGGGAGCAGCAGGTGAGATAGGAGAGGTCTGCCATGCCATGTGGGTCAGCTCTCTGACTGGGAATCAAACTCATGCAGAAGAGGCTTTAGATTCTCAATGCTGTGCTAAATTTAACCCACTGTACCACCATGGAGGGCCTGGTGAATATTTTATATGAGCTTATTATATCCTGTTCTTAGATGAAGTAGTCTATAGAGGTCTATTATAACCAGTTGCTTGATGGCACTCTTTTTTTTTAAAATAATATAACAGTTTATTTTTACATCATTTTGTACATTTTTTTTTATCTCAATTGTAATCTCCATGGGTTTCCCATCACCAAGTCACCTGTGTGTTGATGGCACTCTTGAGTTCAACTGTGTCCTTAGTGATTTTCTATTGCTGGATATGTTCATTTCTGGCAGAGGATTACTGAAATCTCCAACTGTAATAGTGGATTGATCTATTTCTCATTTTAGTTCTCACATATTTTTCCTTTGCCTCACAAATTATGATGGCCTATTGTTAGGCATATACACATTGAGAACTGTTATATCTTCTTGGAAAAATTAAATTTTTGCCATTATGTAATGTCCTTTACCCTTGGTAATATTCCTTGCTTTGAAATCAACTGAAATTCATACAGCTACTCCTGCTTTTTTTTAATTAGTATTCGCATAGTATATGTATTTCTATCCACTTGTTTTTAATCAACATGTTTTTTCATATTTAAAGTGGATTTCTTGTTGACAACACATAACTGGGTCTTACTTTTTTATCTACTCTGAAAACTATCTTTTAATTGGTGAATTTAGATGATGGGCTCTTATACTTGTCCACTGAGCCTCATCAATTACAGTTTAGGTTTTCTAACCCATGCACTGATTTCTGAGGTTTTCAACTCATGCGTTTCTGCTTTGGTAAGTTGTGATTCTCCATGTAGGTCTGCCTGCATCCCAGTTTAGAGGGGAGAAGTTTACTCTGTGATCTTCTTATCAACCTGAACCAGGTCATTTCAATGTCACATGGAAAGACAAAGACTGTAATTTCTACAAAAGAAGCTTTGCACCAGATAGTTCTTTGATGAGGACTATGGTAGAGTTAGCATTCCAAAGAGCCATCTCTCCAAGTCACCATCTGAGACAGTATATAATGGGGAAGGCAGGAGGGGCTTCTTCTGCAGGCTCAGGGAGGCACCAGCTGGTCTTGTCAACTCACAGCTGTTGATGTTTTCATTCTGGAATACTTCTTTGTTCTTTAACTGAGCCATAAAACCCTTAGATGGTGTCTATAAGGCACAGGTATTGCTTATCCCCTCAAAGTATTCTAAGAATTAACTCATGAACTTTTGGTTAACTCCCAGCTAAAACAATTGTGCTTTAAAGAACCATCATTGGGGGAGAGGCAGAAAACAAGCCTACCTTTAGTGGTTATAACGTCACTTTTCCAGTGACTACAAGAGTTGTTCATTCTTCAATTTGTTAAATCTTTTACTCATTAGGACATAATGCAATCATTGATACATGTGCTTGCTCAACCATTTCACTCCTCACTGCTATTTTTATCTATAGAGTGAGCAAAAAATTTGAAATCATTATATCTATGTATTTATAAGTGTGTGAGTAACTCATTCCAAACTGCCATTTATATAGAATTTTTTAAACAATGAAATTCACAGAAAATAAAACCTTTTAGTTCTCCCTTCACCAAATAATGTGTTTTCCATTACTGTATTGTCTAGAATATGTCTTCTAATCCTAGAAATGTCCAGGATATATCAGTATTAAGATATCACATCATCAGAAATTCAAAACTCCTCTCCCAGAGCCCAAAGTTGGCTTCCATGGATGCCATTATTATACTAAAAGAATATTAGTTCTTTCAGTGAATAAACAAGACAGTAAAAACCATCAAAATGAATTATATTAAAAATAGAATTACCACATGATCTGGTAATCCCACTTCTGGGTATTTGCCTAAAGAATATGAAAATACAGGGCCCTCCCTGGTAGCACAGTGGGTTAAAGCACTGCACTAAGAAGCTAAAGCCATTTCGCATGAGTTCGATCCCTGCATGAGTTCAATCCCCGCCTGCCCCGGAGGTGACCCACATGGCACAGCAGACCTCTCCTGACCCTCCCGCTGCTCCCCTCAGCAGTGTATTTCGTTGATCTGGCTGTTCTGCTCCCCACTCTCTCTCTGGTGAACCCTCTCACTGTCCCTGCACCTCTGGCCTGTACCCCAGTTCTGTATGCATAAATAAATAAATCTTTTTAAAAAAAGAATATGAAAATGTAAATCAAAAGACATGCATCCCTATGCTCACTGCAGCACAGTGTACACTAGCCAAGGTATGAAAATAACCCAAACCCTGCAAAAGATGAATGGATAAAGAAAACATGCTATATATACACAATGGAACACTATTCATAAAGTGTGAAATTTTGCCATTTGTGACAAAAAAGACAGAATTTGAGAGGATTTTGCTGGGTACAATTAGTCAGAAGGAAAAATACAAATACTGTGTGATTTTATTGATTTGTGGAATACAAAGAGAAACAAAACCATATGAGCAAACTAAACAAAACAAGTACTTAAACACAAACAACATAATGATGGTTATCACAGAGGAAGGAAGGCAGAGGGCATGAGTAAAGGGGGACGAACGGTTGTGGTGGATGGTGACTGGACATTTGATGGTGGGTGTGATAGGATATATGCAGATGTTGAGGTGAGAAAATGTACTCCTGGATCCATACAGCATTATAAATTAATGTTGCCTCAATAGAAAGAAAAAGAAAGAATACAGGAAAACAAGGTATTCTAGAATCCACAGGCATAAAGATTTTTTATAAAATAGAAACCACATATTATTTTGGAATGAATTATGAGATGTGCAGAAACCAAAAATGAACAATAACTGGAGAAATGAAGAGTTATAACTAAAAGAAATGAAAGATATGCCATGATTTTTTAAGTTTAGAAAGATATATATTAAGTGACTGTATTAAAGGATACTACTTCATTATTAAGGAAAGGTTATTTTTAACTTTTCAAACATAGCAGACTTATTTAACATTTTCCACAGTGTGGAACTGCCACAGTGTGGAGGTGGCAAAAACTCACTTGTAAGAAAGTGAGTAACAAGAGTATGCTACAAGAGTATGGGGAATTTGATTTGTTCACTTTTTCCCCACTCTCACCAGTTAAAAGAGTCCATGTCACAGGAGTAGATATATGATACAAAAGTTGTTGAATAAGTGAAATTAGAAAATTTCAGAAAAAAAAATCAGAAAGGTGATAGATGATAAAAAAAAAAAAATGTTTCTCATAGAAAAGGATCTTCCGGTTGGCGTAGGGGTTAAGTCTAAGAGCAATCACCAATATGGCCTAAATTTAATTCCTGGCCATAAATAACCTCATATAGTGAAGCAGACATTTCCTGTCTTCCCCAATGCTCCCCTTAGCAGTGTATGTGTAAATGTGCATGCTCTGTTCCCGACTGTTTTCTTGGGAATCCTCAAAGCCCCTCCTTCCCATCCCACCCCCTGCCCCGCACCTGGCCTATACCCTTGTTCTTCTATGTTAAAAAACAAAATTAGAGATGGGCCCTCCCTGGTGGCGCTACAGTTAAGGACGCAGCACTGCGAGCTAGCGGCAGCCAGCCGTTTCAGTGTGGGTTTGATCCCTGACCCTGGAGGTGATCTACATGGCATGGCAGATTTCCCCTGATCCGCCCACTGCTCCCCTCAGCAGTGTACCTCATCAATCTGCCGGTTCTATTCCCCACTCTGTCTCTGGTGAATCGTCTCCCTGCCCTGCACCTCTGGCTTGTACCCCAGTTCTGTATGTATAAATAAATAAATAAATAAATAAATATTTTTTAAAAAATAGAAACTTAAGCTTAAAAAAAGAGAGAGACAAACCAAATCAATATTAAAGGTATTCTTTTTCTTGACTCTTTACATCTCTTTTCCTCTTCTTTCATTAACAGAATCTGTCCTTCACTATCCAGGTTCAATGGATTCTTGTGAAGTCATCATTCATATTACCCTTCCCCAGGTGGCTGTTGGGGTAGTGGGTACAGGACCCAAGTTGGGGCATTCCCTGAAATCCACATCTACTGAAACAGAGACAAATCCGTATTTCCTTTTGGGTTTGCTAGCTGGGATGATGTTTCCCAGAAGCTGTATGTAGCCTTAACTGTTTTCTTCTGAAACATTAAGTGGGGAGACTGAGGGAGGGACAGAAAGTGAAATGGAAAGATGAAGACATCATCGTTATGTCAGGCTCTAGGGATGCTGGAAGCTGTTTCCACTCCTGCCTTTCCTGGGTACATGGGCCAATAAATCAACTTTAATTCTTGTAGCAAAGTAGACATATAAAATTTACCATCTGAGTAATTTTTTGTATACAGCTCAGTGGCATTAAGTGAATTTACACTGCTATACCAAAATTATTTTTTATGTATGCTGTTCTGGTCAACTGCAATTAAAAGACATGGTGTTAAAGGAAGAATACAATATATAAGGAAGACATAACAATATATATATGCACCAAATAAACATCAAAATACATAAGGCAACTATTATCAACTATTATCAAATTCGAAAAGACATTAGATTAACTGGACAGAAAGGAAACAATAATCTTAATAATAAACAAATATTAATAACAACAAATATTTAGAAAAACACAATTTTTTTTTAGAAAAACACAATTTTAAACAAAGAATTAGACCACTTGGGCTTAACAGATATTTATAAGGCACTGCAATCCCCAAAAGTCTTTTCATGTGCAAGATAGGCCACAAGCTGGATCACAAAGCATGTTAATATGGTCCAAAAAACCAAATTCATATCAAGTTATCTTCTCTGATCACAATGATACCAAACAATAAAACAACCATAAAAAAGTAGGAAAAACCTGTACTATATAAAGACTGAAGAACACACTACTGAATCATTGTTGGGTTAATGAGGAAATCAAGAAAGAAATTTTTAAAAACCTATAGACACATGAAAAAGAACATAACCTTCCAGAACCTATGGGTCACAATAAAAGCACTACTACTATCAGGAGGGACATACCTAGCGATACCTGCCCACAAATAAGTAATCTTACTTTTTACTTTAAAGAACTACAAAAGAAGATTAAAGCACAGCACTGCAATTGAGCCACAGGCACTCAGTGCCAGCTGAATGCCCCACTTCAGTGCCAGTTAAATACTCAGCCCCGGAGGTGATCCACAAGGAGAGGCAGACTTCTCCAGACCCTCCCGCAGCTCCTCTCAGCAGTGTATTTCAGTCTGTCTGCCTGTTCTGCTCCCCCCTCTGTCTCTGATGAATCTTCTCATCCCCCTGCACCTCTGGCCTGCACCCCAGTTCTGTATGCATAAATAAATAAATCTTAAAAAAGAACTACAATAGAATAAACAAAACCAAATGCCAATAGAAGGCAGGAAATAATAAAAATCAAAGCAGACATAATATAGAAATTAAAAAGATATATATATATATAATTCAAAAGGTAAATGAAATAAAAAAAAACTGATCCTTTGGAAAAAAATAAGAGAGACAAAACTCTAGCTAGACTCACAAAGGAAGTAAGGAAGAGAACTAATAAATACAAAAGAAAGGAAGGAGAAGTTACAACAGATATCTCAAAAATATAGAAGATCATATAACTATGAAGATTTGTACATATGTATAATAATCTAGAAGTAATGGCCAAATATTTAGAAATATACAACTAGCCAAGAAAGAACCAAGAAGAAATAGAAAATTACAGGCAAGGAAACTAAACAGTAATTAAAAGTCTTCCAAAGAACAAAATCCCAGAATCAGAAAGTTCCATTAGTGAGTTCTACTGAATCTTCAAAAACAAAGTAATACCTATACTCAAATTCTTTCATAAAACTGAGAGAGGCTTCCAAACATATCTTATGAGGCCAACATTACCCCGATACAAAAACCAAAGACACCAAAAAGAAAGAACTACAGACCAATTTCCCTACTGAATATAGATGCAAAGATCCTCAACAAAATCTCAGCAAACTGAATTCAACAATGCATTAAAAGGATCATAACTCGTTACTGAAGGAAATTTATTCCAGGAATACAAGGGTGGTTCAACATCCAAAATCAATCAATGAAATTTACTATATCAACAAAAGGAAAAATATGATCATATTAACAATTATACAGAAAGCATTTGGTAAGATTCAACATTGTGAAAAACTGAAAGCTTTCCTCTAAGATCTGGTATAGGATGTCCACTTTTACCACTACTAGTAGCATAGCATTGGAGGTTCTATCTAGAGCAATTACACTAAACAAAGATATAAAAGGAATTCAAATTGGAAAGAATCAGTGGAACTATCACTATATACAGAGTTTTTATAGTAAGCTCTAAAAATTTCACTAAGCTTATTGAAATAATAATTCACATTGTACAATGTGGCAGGTTATTTACTTACGAAAATCAGTTGCTTATATAGTTCCTATATGCCAACTATGAGCTAGAAAGAAAGAAATCAAAACAATACTATTCACAACTGCATCATAAAGAATTAAATGTCTAGAGACAAACTTAACAAAGCAGGTGAAAGACCTGTACAATGAAAGCCATTAAGAAATTATTAAAAGAAATAGAAGACACAAAAAGTGGTCAACCCCTGCTCATAATCAGAAGAATTAACATTGCAAAATAGCTAAACAGATACTTCTTCAAAGAAGACATACAGATAGCCAACAGGCTCATAAAAAAAATGTTCATCATCACTTATCATCAGGGAAATGAAAAATCAAAATCACAATGAGACCCATTTCATTGTGAGAATGTTATATTATCAAAAAGAACAGAAACAAATGTTGACATGGATGTGGAAAAACAGAACTCTCTGTTGGTGCAGATATAAACTGGTCTAGTCCCTGTGGAAAACAGTATGGTTTTTTCTCAACATATTAAAAATATATCTATAATTTGATCCACAATCCTACTGTAAGGATCTATCTATGAATACACAATACCTTAGAATTCACAAACATTAATTCAAAGGTACTTAAGCACTTCTATGTTCATGGAAGCACTATTTACAATGGCCATGTTACAGAAACAACCTAAATACTCATGGACAAATATGTAAATTAGTAAGATGTGGTACAGACACACACAGTGGAAATCTGTTCATCTATAAATAAAGATAAACTCTTGACATTTGTACAATGTGGATAGAACTAGAGGGGATAATGTTAAGCAAAGAAAGAAGGAAAATTACTTACACATGGAATAGAGAAACAAAATAAAGGAACAGACAAAACCAACCCAATAATAAACCCTTGAAATCATACTGTAGAATTGAGGTTACTGGATAGTTAGGGGGAGGGAGGAGAATCATGTGGGGAGGATAGCCAGTTGACTGTGTTGGGAGACTGGGGGTGCATTGGTGTGATATGGTAACATACTCTAAAGAGGCTGATCCCGTTCCTCTGAATCATATACAGTGCTGTAAACCAATGTTACTTCAATAAAGTAAATAAATAAACAAATAAATAAAATAAAAGACATGGGTGGCTTTGCCTTTTTTTTTTAAGCTGTATTTTAGGAATTGTGTATGCAACTGTATATCAGAATATATTTTGAGAACATTTTCTCCTAACATCTTCAGCTTACTGAATTACTTTCCTAATGCTGTCTTTCAATGAGCATAATTTTTATATTTATCAGTGTTATATTTTTGCAATTAATGGCTTTTCTATTCTAAGAAATCACTTTCCTATTCCCAAATTGCAAAGATATTCTATTTTGCTTTCTCCTAGAAGTTTTATAATTTTAGTTTTTGTTTGGGTCTATGATCCATCTAAAATTATCTTTTAATTAGGTGTGAAATAGTGGTGAAGTTGATTTTTTCCAGATGGATATTCAGATGTTTCAACATCAGTGAAGACACTTGTTATGCTACTTTAGTTGAAAATCAAATGACTCTGGGTCTATTTCTGAGCCTTTAAGTCATTCCATTGATCTATTTGTCTAGCTTAATGCTTGTATCACACACTCAATCAGTTGCTGTAACTTCAGAATAACTCTGTAACTTCAGAATAACTCTTGAGGTAAAGTAATGCAAGTTTTCTAAATTTATTATTTTCTAAAAGTTTAAAATAAACTCATGAACTTAGTATATATTATTGTTTTATTGCTAGATAATAAAATATACCTAGCAAACACTATTAGATATTATTATTATGTGTTTAGCTGCAGACCTTGGAATTCAAAAATAAGAATATGTCTTTGTTTCTCATGTAATTTGCCTCAGCAATATTTTTGTCATGTCAGCATGATAAAAGAGGCTTGTAACAGATAATTGTCATTTTTACTTCTCAGCATCTTAGTCCCTTCCTGTTTTGTTTCCTTTGTCTCAAATACCTTACACCCTTTTTCTGTTTAACTTTTATTTATTCTCCAGTTCTAAGCTAACTATAAAAACAGAACCATTTTCATTTGCATAAAAATAAATTTTTAGGAATACATTTAAGAGATGCAGGACCTTTACACTGAAAACTACATGATATTGTTGAGAAAAACAGTATTTTAAAGCTCTTAAAAATAAAGTGATATGGGTTGGAAAATTCAATATTGTTCATGGGTTGGTAAACTCAGTATTTCTAAAATGTCAAGTGTCCCCAAATTGACCTAAATGTTAAACCCATCACAATTAAAAAGCAGGCTTTGGTAAGGAGTAAGGAGATAGAAAATAACAATCCTTTATTCTAAAACTTATATGGAAATGCAAAGGTCCTAGAAAACTCAAAAAATCTTGAAATACGAGGAAAAAGTTGCTTAACTTAGCTATATGACTTCTGGACTTACTATGCCTTCCTCTAGAACACCTTCCATAGTCCTCTCAATCCGGGTAAGGGGTCTCTTTTCTGTATTCCCATGGTATACAGGTGTACTGAGGTTAAAGGACTTAATATAGTCATAGTATTCACAGTATATTTGATGATGTGTTATTTGTGTTTTTTCCTCACATTAGGGCAAGGCCAGAATCTACCTTGTTTATCACTGAGCCTGTATCACCTAGAAGGGTATTTGTGAAGTGATCACCCACCCCCAACATTGGTGCAACTTTTCCTTGCCATTAGAACTTTTAAGATTTACTCTCGTAACAACTTTAAATATATAAGGCCTACCACACATTAGACTATAGTCACCATGCTGTATCTTTTACATTCCTGTAGCCTAATCAGATGTTTCACTACTAAATTCTATCAAACATTTAGGACAAATTAATAACAATTCTTCACAAACTCTTCAAAAAGTTTGAAGAGAACAGAACACTTCTCAACTCTTTATAAGGCCAGTATTATTCTCATATGAAAACCAGACAAATAATCACAAGAAAATCCAAATTAATTTCTATTACAATGTGGATAATTAATCCTCAAAAAATACTAGCAAACCAATCCAACAACATATAAATTACAAAACAATGATGTACCATGACCAAGTAGGATGCAAGCTTGGTCTCACTTCCAAAAATCAATTGATGTAATTTTTATCAATAAAATAAAAAACAAAGCTCACAACATCATGAAAGCATTTCATAAAATCCAACACTTTTTCATGATTAAAAAAAGAAACCTCAATAAACTAGAAACAGAAAGAAACTTCAACAATTTTTTTCTCAGTAAGGTTTCAGGATACAATCGATATATGAAAACCAGTTATATTTCTACATACTTACAGTAAATTACCCAAAAATAAAGTCAGGAAACAATTCCACTTATAAGAACATCAAAAGCAATAAAATACCTAGAAATACACTTATCGGGGGGAAAAAAACCCAATTATATTTCTATATTCTTCCAGGAATTACCCAAAAATGAAATCAGGAAACAATTCCATTTATAAGAACATCAAAAGGAATAAAACACCTAGAAATACACTTGTCAAAAGAAGTGTAAAACTTATACTCTGAAAACCTCAAGACGTTATTGAAGGTATTAAAGAAGATAATTGGAAAAACATCCATTAATCAGAATGAATGTTCATGAATAGGATGGTGGTATTTCCAGTCTGATGCAGATTTCAATGCAACGTTCATGAGAATACCAGAATTCTCTGTAGAAATCAACAACCTGACTTTAAAATTTATGTGGAATTGCAAGGGACCTAAAACAGTTAAAACAATCTTAAAAGAGAAAAAGTAGGAGGATTCATATTCTCTGATTTCAAAACTTAGTACAAATTAACAGTAATCTAGACACTGTGAAAATAGTACAAGAACAGAAATAGAGATCAATGGAATAGAATTGAGAGACCAGAAATAAACCCATATGTATAAAGTCAACTAATTTTTGACAAGAATGCCAAGCCTGTCCAACAGGGAAAAAATAGTTCTTTCAAAAATGGTGCTGGGACAACTGAATAGCCACAGGCATCAAAATGAAGCTAAAGTCTTTTCTCACACCAAATACAAAAGTAAAATAAAAATGAATTAAGGACCTAAATATAAAAGTTAGAACTATTAAACTCTTCAAAGATAACAAGGGTAAATCTCCATAATCTTAAATTTGGTAAAGGAATCTCTGATATGACATCAAAAGTATGAACAACAAAATTAAAAACAAATTAGACTTCATCAAACTAAAAATTTTGTGCTTCAAAGGATACCATCAACAATATGAGTAGACAACCCACAGAATGAGAGGAAACATTTAAAAATCGTACCTAAAGGCCCTCCCTGGTGGCGCATCCGGTTAAAGCACAGCACTGAGAAGCTTCCGCATGAGTTCGATTCCCGCCTGCCCCGGAGTGACCACATGGCGTGGCAGACCTCTCCTGACCCGCCCACTGCTCCCCTCAGCAGTGTACTTCCTCCATCTGCCTGTTCTGCTCCCCACTCTGTCTCTGGTGAAGCCTCTCGCCACCCCTGAGCCTCTGGTCTGTACCCCAGTTCTGTATGAACAAATAAATAAATCTTTAAAAAAAAAATCGTACCTAAAAACAACTCAGTAACTATAAGATGGCCAATATTTTTAAATGGGCAAAGAATGGAACTGGTTTCCATGGATAATATATAAGCACCAACATAAGACCAATAAGCACATGAAAATGCCCAACATCATTAATTATCAGGGAAATGTGAAGTATAAATCACCATGAGATACATTCACTAAACTGGCTACAATCAAAAAGTGAAACAAGTGTTGGAATATCTGTGGAGAAACTGGAATCTTCATACACTGCTGGTGGGAATAAAATGGTGTAGCCCCTATGAAAATAGTCTGGTGGGAATAAAATGGTGTAGCCCCTATGAAAATAGTCTGGCAGTTATTCAAGTAGTAAAACATAAACTTCCCATATAATCCATCATACCCAAGCTTAGGTTTATAACTAAGAAAAATGAAAATATTTTCCACATTAAGACTACATGAGTATGTGTAAATGCATTATTCATAAAGCCAAAAGGCAGATACAATTCAATGTCAATCCGTAGACAAATAGATCAACAAAGTGTAGTATATCCTGGAATATTATTCAACTGCAAAAGGAAAAGTAATGCTGTACAAGCTACAACAGGGATGATCCCTGAAAAATGCAAAGTGAAAGAAGTCACAAAAGACTACATATTACAGGATCCTACCCATAACAATAGGGGGATTAGTGGGAAGATAAAGAGATCAAAGAGGAAAGTGTCTGACATTTCTTTTTGAGATACTGAAAACATTATAAAATTGCTGCTTTGTATGCACATACTACATGTTAAAAATGGTTTGGTATATAAACAATTTCTCAATAAAGCTGTTTTTAAAAAGTAAAGAAGCACACTCACAGAAACCAATTCTGCACTCCCACAAACCTGAAAGGGAGTAACTCTTTAGATTTTGTATCCTAGGTTCTTTGTCTCACTTCCCTATATCCCTGGTGTGATCTGCATCCATCCCCCCTAACACACAGATAACTACTGCTTGCTGTTGAATGCCCAGCCTTGGTGGTGTATTTATGTATTCCGAATAAAAGTTGAAAGTTGCTTACTGGATACTGACTTCCTTTCTTGACTTTTTTTCTTACAGAGCTCGCTAGAGCTTATGACAAGCATTTTTTGTGAACAAGAAAATGCTTCTATTCAGAGCCTCACAGAGCAGAATGTTAATTTCCTCAATATTTAAAGTCGTAAAATAAGAGGGTAATGAGAGAGGTCCCAAGCTTTGCTCAGTGGTTGCACTTGAAGGAATTCTCAAGATTCTAGAGGGGAAGTCCATGAGGTAAAATAAACATAGAGACACTGGGATTCGTAGCCTCAAACAAGTTTCCTGGTCATAGTTTACAAGTGGGATGCAAAGCAAAAGTTGTCAGACTTTCCAAGACTGCTATGTTCCTGGACAACACAGGTGTTAGAGTTGTAAATGCTTTCTGTTTTCCCAGTACCATCCATATAAAGAATTCATGGAGTGGGGAATCTGTGGTATTAAGAAATTTTTAATTTCTGGCCACTCTGGCAGAATAAGCTTTAAGTCTCTTTAGCCTTTTTTTTTTTTTAATTTTTTTTTTCTATGAAGGATATTCTCTATCATAACCACAGCTAGGGTTGCCAGATTTAACAAAAAAAAAAAAAAAAATACATGACGCCTGGGAAAACACCAACAGAAATTAAAGGTTCTGAGCTCTCCCTTACTGGGAAAATCATTATATTCTCTCTTCTGGAAACACTTAAATACTGTTCTTGGATTTGATGAGTTCCTGGTCTCCTTGGTTACCTTCAACTCCTAAGCAATATGCTGAAGACATGGGGTATGTTTCTAGTAAATAATTTGTCTTCTGTGATCCTGCTAATTAAAGTATGGGCCAGTTGACCCTGGGATTGAATTTAAATTTGTATTTCTCTTGTTTTATATACTTGCCCTATATAATTTCATTTCTTTTTTTTTTAAAGATTTATTTATTTATTTGTACAGAACTGGGGTACAGGTCAGAGATGCAGAGGGTGAGAGGATTCAACAGAGAGAGAGTGGGGAGCACAACAGGCAGATCAACGAAGTACACTGCTGAGGGGAGCAGCGGGCGGGTCAGGAGAGGTCTGCCACGCCATGTGGTCACTTCCGGGGCAGGCGGGAATTGAACTCATGTGGAAGTGGTTTAGGTTTCTTTGTGCTGTGCTTTAACCCACTGCGCCACCAGGGAGGGCCATAATTTCATTTCTTAAAAGTGATTCAGTAGTGTTTCTCAAACTGAATTGACTTACATAAAGGACAACTTATCAAAATTAATATGCATATAAATTATCATCAGATCTTACTTAAAAGTATATTCTGATTCAGAAGCGTTGGGATGGGGCCTGACATTCTGTATTTCTTTTTTTTTTTTTTTTAAAGATTTATTTATTTATTCGCACAGAACTGGGGTACAGGCCAGAGATGTGGAGGGTGAGAGGATTCACCAGAGACAGAGGGGGGAACAGAACAGGCAGATCAATGAAGTACACAGCTGAGGGGAGCAGCGGGCGGGTCAGGAGGTCTGCCACACCATGTGGATCTCCTCCAGGGCAGGCAGGGATCGAACTCATGAGGAAGTGACTTAAGCTTCTTAGTGCTGTGCTTTAACCCGCTGCGCCACTAGGGAGGGCCCAACATTCTGTATTTCCTAATGAGCTCGCAGAGGATGCCAATACATTGGTCCTCCTATCACACTTGCTATGGTAGCCAGATTATGACTACCTATATTTTAAACAAACTTTTCGGGGAGATCTGCCATTTTAAAACAAACTTTTAGGGAGATCAACATTTTAAACAAACTTTTAGGGAGATCTGACAACCAACTGTCCATGGGTTTGAAATGCCCTCTACATTTTTCTCTATTTATACTAATTTTCCTTCCCTCAAAGTCCAATGCTAGTCCTTCCTTCACTTGCTGCTTTTATGACCAACCCAGACTTTAAATTCCTTAAGACTTATCTGCAGCAAGTATTTGTTATTTTTCATGGGCTCTCTTTTCTTGTATAAATAGTGTGTCCCCAGGCTTTTTATTTCTTTTCATTTTAGCGAATATGTTATACTGTAGCTTCATTACCTAATATAATGCTAGTGTAAATGTTTAATCATCTTGGACAATGAACGAAAATTTTTCCTCCAGGACTCAATGGCTGTTTCCCAGGTCTTGAGGGATTAAAAGATCCTAGTGACTTCAAAAAGGAAACACCTAACAGGTTAGCAAAAACTACAGCTCCTTAGTTTTCAGGAATTGGCACGACAGTCCTTTTGTACCTTGGTAGTTTGGGTTTTATTGTGACAAATGACACCTGAAAAAAAAAATAAACCCTGCATTTATTATTTTTATCTATGAACCTCAAAGCAGTCTAAAGCCATTAATTAAGTACTACAGCCATGGTGCAAATATTATTGCAGCCTTCTTATAAAAAAAAAAAAAAGCGACTGGGGAAGAGCTGTAAAATACTCGGTCGAAATTATAATACCAAACCAACAATCTCAGCTGCAGTGTAGTGTGAAAGGTAAGCACCTCGAAGCATCTCCCAGACCTCAAGGTGTGATGTGAAAAATACACATCCGTAGAGATTGTAACAGGGCAGGAAGATGACTCCAAAATAAGAAATGTAAGATTATTTCAATATTTCTATGGCCACTGCTCTTTGTATCTCTCGTGCTGTTTACGAATTCTTCTGTTCAGGTTAAATGCTGACCGTCCTTCACAACTTCCTTGACTATTTGTCGGTTCTCCCTACCTTCTAGTAGCGCTAGAACAAAAGGAAGTGCTAGAAGACGAGAATGCGACCAGGCTGGTACCGTGGTTCCATCACTTCTGTGTACCACCTCTGTGAAAATGTACTTCGGTCTCGCGGTGAGTTTTATGTGTTTGTAAAACGGGAGTGGCTCACGACCACCTACCTCACGGGATGAAACGATTCGTAAACTGTCGAGCATTAAAAGGCGTGGAAACCAGTAGTTCCCCAAACGGTACCAATTCTTGTTTAATTTAATTTAACATTGGCCCACACAGCGCCAATTAACCGGGACAGAGCGTGTCCACAGACAACAGCCCCGAGGCTTATCTTTTCCCTTTGAGGAAAGGGGTGCGGGACGGAGCTCCTTGGGAGTTGTAGTCTTAGCAGTGGTCTCCTCTGGCCTCCGGAAAAGAAAAGAACTACAACTCCCGTGAGGCCGAGCGGCTGCAGCCCGGCGCGCCCTCCCTCCAGACTGCTGTTAGAAGCACAAAACCGGGAAAGGCGGAGCAAGTGCGCGCCGTAGACCCGCTCAGTGAGCGCTGCGGGGGGGCGCGCGTCCAGGCCGTGGCGGTTGATCGAGAAAAAGAGAGGCGTCGGGATTGTAACAAGAATGAAGCACAGTGCACAGGGCAGATTAAAAATAAAAACCCCGCACCACCCCGGCGGGTTCTAACTCGTAGGGCTGCGCGCCCACTGGCGTCGGGACTGCAATCCACCGCTCGCGCCTCAATTCCGGGGGCTTAAATTAGCAGGGGCGGGGTCGGCAGCGCCGGGGCGGAGCCTGAGTGTGCGAGAGCGGCGACGGCTGCGGCCAGGACCCAGACATCTGGGACTGTTGTTCTCCTCGGGCGGGATCGCCACAGTCTCTTCGCCCAGAGACCTGGCGTTGATCTGGTGGGGAACGGATGGCCGTATCGCCCCTCTTTGCCGCTTCCTCAAAGCTGCGACGGGAGCTGGCGCTAACACTCTGCGGTTGGTGTCCGATGCCCTTCTGTGAGGAGGGGGCATCGGGACCCTGGTGAGCGCACGTCAGTCCCCTGCTCCCCGCAGCTCGGCGTCTTCACGGGCTCCCCAGACCCGCACGTCCCAATCTACCATGGCTGAAAACGCGGAGGGGGACCTGAACTCCAACCTGCTCCACGCCCCCTACCGCACCGGGGACCCTCAGCTAGACACGGCCATCGGGCAGTGGCTCCGTTGGGATAAGGTGGGTACCTGGTCATCTGTGTCCTCCCGCACGTTCTCCCACACATTATCCGCCCTTTTCTGTCCCCACCCTGTGCTCTGCAGGCTGCAGAGGAGGTGGCGAGGGCCGTGGGGCGGGGGCCGTGGGGCGAGGGCCGGAGGAGCTGGGCGTTGCCACCTACCTTTGCCTGGTCTGCCGCCCTTAGACCGCCCGAGTTGGTTAGGGATGTCTGCAGCCTCTTCCTTTTGCAGTGTGTCAAGTGGCAACCTCCCTTCCTCTTCCCACCCCTCCCTTCAAGTGCATGTCATATCTCAAAAAACAAAAATCATCGTCGCGAATTAATACCTTTCATAGAGCTATTTCTTTTCCCCCCTTCCTTCTCCCTTGACTTCCTGCTCTGCAAACCTGAACGTGGTTTTTTGGCACCCTTCTTGGACGTTTCTAACCGCTATCCGCTTTCATTCTGGTCTGGTGTGTTTCCATCTTCCGTCGCTAGGTAGTGGCTGGTCTTTTATCACTCCCTTTATTCCCTAGTATCACCTTTTGCTCTTCAGAAAGGTAAGGGTTCTCTTGCCTATTTCTTTATTTTACCAGGAGTTATTTTCTGGAAACTTCGTGTTCTTTAGGTGTTATATGATGCTTCAGATCGACAATTGCTTTCCCTTTACCAACCCTCTCCCCACCCCTTCAAGTCGTGGTGATTTCATCTTGTGCAAACATATGGAATGGATCTATGAGAGCCAGAATTAAAATGCAGCTATCTCACCTGTAAAAGCTCCTGGTGGGTCCAACACAGGAAGATGATCCAAGATTTTGCTTTGTCAAGTACATCTGTTGAAATAGAGACGACAACATATTTTAAATTGAATCAATAATACTAAATTAAGCAATCAGTATGGTAGTAGGCGAAATAATACTGTACAAAAGAATTTCCTAAAGTATTAGCTTTCTGAGATAGTTTTACTTTGTTCTGTCATTCATGCATTTAGCAATATTTATTGAGTACTGGGTAATGTTCCAGGACCTGTTAGCACCAGGAAATACCAGTGGTGAGGAAGTTAGGACGGGTACCTGCCATCAACAAGCCTTCAGTTAGCAGATAAAAACCAACATATAAGCAAGTACAATGAGTTAGTAGTACTTGGCCATATCCATTTGGACCTTCTAATTCTTTCTTTCGAGTTTACACCAGTGCTACTCAAATCTTAAATGCCCGGGCATGTTAAAATGCAGAATCTGAATTAGGAGGCTTGGGGTGGGGCCCCATGTGATAACCAGTGCTGTTGGTCTAAGGATCACACTTTGGTGGCAAGTCTAGAATGCACTGAATGAAATACTGAATGGGAGCACTAATGCCTTTATTGCATTTGAATTGATAATTCATATTTGTGTTGTATTTGCAGTTGATTTGAATAATTTACATATATTTAAATCAAGTGCAAAATCTGTGCTATTCCATTAATTATCATAAAGATATGTAAAATAAAATGAAAGCATGAAGGCCATTCTGGTGTTATTTATTAAATGCCTGCTGTGGATGTAGTTATTAGTTGCGGAAGGATACAAAAGAAGTGAGATTCAAAGAATGCTCTTTTGCTTTTAGTTCATTAGGGAAGAGGAAACCATAAATTTGGCTCACAGCAAAATGTTAGCTACTGCAGACAGACTCTATAAATATATACCTATGAATCTATATAAATATCTCCAGCTGGAAAAACTAACAATTGACTATGATCCTTATATAATAATAATTGTTTATCTGTAAAGCCTCTGCTTTCATTGGAATTGTCAGAAAATGAATGTGGTTGCTCTTATGTCTCCCTAAAGTGAAAGGGAAACTGGTGAAATTCAAAGAGACCTGTAGCGTTCCAGCAGAATTTAATTTACTAGTAACTATTACGTAGCCAAAGCCTTTGTTCCTTCAACAGTAGGACTTTGTTTTTCATTGCCGTAGTCAAGATCTTTTATTTTTATTTTATTTAGGTGCCAGTGTTGACTTACACTTTAATGAATCTCTTTTTAAAAAAGATTGCTTGAATTAATTAATATTCATTAACATTCTGTGTGCTGTGCCTAGGTACTATTGGTATATATTGAAAGGTAAAATCACTATCAAATGCAAATACATGTAAAAAGATAATGCTAGGGTAATATTGGTGGCAATTAAATGGTTTATAGGCAGCCAGTTCTTACAGGACTTCAAAAGAGTGACCTGTGGACTGGGATAGTCAATGAAAACCTTAAAGAAGGTGGGGTACATATTTTAAAATGAGAACCTTAATGGAAAAGATATTCTTGATTTATATTTTTATGTGCCTGCTACGTATTGCACACTGCCTGAAACCTGTGGGAGATACAAAGATGAATTACATCTTTAAAGTACCTAGAAAAAAATATAAAACAAGAGCAGATATAATATAGGGAACAAGTGATAAATGCCCTGGACAGAGGAATGTATTTAAATAATTTTAATATTTCACAAAAATAAAATAAGTCCTTCATTGATCCCTCTCTTACTGGGAGAGATTACTCTGAATTGGTAAATAGGGAATTACCTACTGTAGACTGATAGTGTAGTTAAAGTATGCTATCTCCAAGGCCACTGACTTGTCTATGCAGAAATACAAAGTAATAGCTCCAACTTCAGCATTTATTACATTACATGTTCACAACATATGTAGTCTGTCAACATAGAGAAACTAGGGTTAAAACCCAGTTAATATCTATTTAGTGAAAAAGAAATCTACCAAATTCCAGTAATTCTTAATGACTCTAGTAAGGCACACAATAAGTTACAAATCAAAAGTAATTTTGCTATCTGCCTGGGTTACCAAATTATTATTTTTTTAATTGATTCATTTTTTATTGTGGTAAGATTTGGATACCCTTATCAGGTAGTACCACCACAGTGCACTGACCACCAGCTCCCCCGTAGTCAGCCACCACAGTTGGTTGCTATTCCTTCCCTCATTGTTCTTACTTCTATTCTACCTCACTTTCTCCCCATTTTGGTGCTTCAGTTCTGTGGTCAGCTATCAAAGGTTAGTGTTTAAGCTAGTCTTTATCTGACTTAGTTACTTTATGCTCCATATATCAGTGACACCGTCCAGTATTTATCTTATTCCTTCCGATTTATTTCATTTTGCATTATCCCTTCTAGTTCAGTAAATCCATGTTGCCACAAAAAGATCCTTTTTGCTCTCTGAGTAATATTCTATTATGTATATATACCACACCTTCTTGATCCACTCATTTATTTTGGGACACTTAGATTGTTTCATAATTTACAATATCTGTTTTAAATAGTGCTACATTAGCATGGGAGTACAAGTTTCCTTTTAAATTGGTATTTTGAATTTCTGGGGTAGATGCCGAGGAGTGGAATTACTAGATCAATTGGCAGATCCATTTTTAGTGCAAAATTGTCAGTTTTAGCCTTAGTGGGATAGACTACTTTGAAAAGTCTTCATGAAAAAAGTGTTATTTGTGTTAAGCTTTCAGAATTAAAATTTTGTCTGTAACATTGAGAGTAGCCTATTATTAAGCAGAGCTAGAAACTAATGTGAGTGCTTAGAACACTTGTTTCTGCTTTAACTTAGGGTATATAGAAAGACACTGTAGACACCAGGTATTAGAAGGTGTCTTGAATAAAGGTATTTGTGTTAAAAGGAAACGGTATTTATTGGAGTACCCAACGGTACCCCATGAGTTTCTATGTGATGGCATTCTGTTGGTAAGTTTACTATAATTTACCAAGTTCTGACTCTCTGGGGTCTGTCTCTAGATTGATTTATTAGCTCATCTTGTCTCAGGGTGGACTCCCTTCCCTTAATGTCTTGGAAGTGATGTCTGAATTCAGAGTGCTATTTTTTTTTTAACTTACAGGACAGATATAATATCTAAGTGGATTTGTTTCTAGTTGGCATTTTCTAGCTACATCATAAGGGGAGTCAAAGAATCAGACTTATAGTGGTTACAAAATCAAAACCCAGGGAGTCAGAAATATGGCATAAATGTTTAACAATATCAGCCTGTAATAAATGAATGTATCCATCTCCATGTGGCAATAGCTTGCTTCTGGAACCCAACAAAACTGTAGATCAAGGTGTTCCTCCTCCAAGCAATACATACATGACTTTGCTACACTGCTCTCTCCCCTCTCTGCTCTAGGAATGACCAAGACTCCCATCTCCTTTTATGCCTTTGGTGTTTTTGTACATTCTATCAAATTACAGGCGGCTCCTGCTGACCTAGAAGCCAGTATCTCTTTAACATCACAACTCTCTCCCGTTTCTGTTCCACTGTAAATATTAACTTCTTAAAGTAGTCTTATAGCCAAGATATTAAGCTCTGACCAAGTGTAAGTGGGTGGGTGACAGTGAGATGGGACACAAGGCACGCAACTGCTCAGCCAGGTAGCTATAACAGTGGCCATTATATTTACTGGCAATAATGTGGAGTCAGGATCTCCCTGGTGGCACAAGGGGTTAAGTCTCAACACTATTAAGATATCACCAACCATTGAGACATGATCTTGACCCCCGGCCAGGGAGCTGGTTCACATGGTGCAGCAGACCTCTCCTGTGTTGCTTGCTACTCCCCTCAGCAATGTATTTTACTAAATCTGCCTTTTCTGCTCCCCACTGGGTCTCTGGTGAGTCCATTCACCCCCGTGCACTTCTGTTCTACACCCCGGTTCTTGTATGCATATATAAGTAAAATAAATCTTTAAAAAGTAATAATATGGGGACAGGAATTAGCCTTGGCATCTTGAGAAATAGTGACTAGAATATTCTGGTGTCAGAATTAGGTCTATGTGAGAAAAAAGTAGACTGTACAGTAAAAGATGAGGTTAGTTAGGCTAGCATTATAGAAAGACTGAAAGTAGAGGGGAAAAAAAGACTTCGATCTAAACCAGTGATTTTTCAGACAGCTAGTAATAAGTTTTTTTTTTCAAGGAAAATATACAGGTTTCAAAAAAAGTAATGAATAAATTCCCTCTTAAATCATCATTGTATGATGGAAAGTATACCTAACCTTTACAAAGTTAATTTCATTATATATGGACCCAAGGAAGTTGTGGAAATTATTCAGTTGTAGTAGAACTTGGATCAAGCTTACATCTGCCACCAAGTTCAATCCAGTTCTTATGCTAGTCTACATTACATTTTTCTGTTCTCATTTTTCTAGTGCCTTCCTTAATTTGACATTTAATGAATGAAGGTGAAGAATATATATGATTCATTAATTTTTGGAAATTCTAGTACTTTTTCTTGGATTAATTTGTATAATGTTCCAAATTTTGTAAAATTATATATGTTTCATTCGCTATTCAACAGCAACCCTGCATGGTTGACAAGTGTAGTAGTTATCTCCATATTTCTAAGTAAAGAAACAGGCTCAAAAGGGGAGAGTTGGACCTAAGTCTTTTGTCCTTTACTGTAGTTTTTCTTAACATAATGAGTCTATAATTCAGAGAACATCATAAGCCAAATTTCAGAGACCTCATTAAATTTATTTTACTGGCTTTTGTAAAATCTGAACTAGGGTGTATGTAATATTCTGCAGAATAAGTTGCCATGGAATTTTTTAAAGAACTGATTTGCTGTTCAACATTTGCTTTGATCTCCTTGGTAACAATATTTCTATCTCTGTCCAAGAAATTGAGTATATATAAATAAGGGTTTAGATTTATTTTCCTCTAAGAAGTAAAATTATTTTTCTTTACAAAATTCTTATACTTCTCCTTGGCTTAGATCTTTTTATGTTGAGTTTATTTTAATTTTTATTTAATTTAAAAAATTACGTGCTTATGATACAAATGTAGTACAAACGGGATTATAATGGATAGCAATGCTCCTAATTGCTTCTTCTCATCCTCAGTTTTTTCTTAGAAGCCATTTAACTGTCTTTAGTTATTCTCATCTTTATCATCAAGACAAAATAATGTTCTAGTGCCACTATTCCTTGATTTCTCTCAAAGGTTTAGTTTATTTGTCAAGTACTTGTTTTGAAAAATGGGAATTCACATTATTTTTTACGCTTCCTAAATCTCAATAGTTATGCTCTTTGTTTTAGTTATTCTTTTGAAAGTTCAAATAATACATAGTAATGCCTACTAAGTCTGCAGGACAAAAAGCCCAACTCACATAGAACTCCCAATTGGCCATTCTATTTAAGAAGACTACATATGCAAAAACGGGGCAAACTTGACCAGCTTTCCAGGATAATCTGTGGGTATCAGTGACTAGCCAAGAACCAAGTAATGTAAAGAGATGCATGAAAAATATGCTAAACAAAGCAGTGGACCCAGGGGGGAAAATGAGGTAAATCAGGGAACATAAGAACTTAAAATTTTTTAATTTAAATTAGAAATATAGTTGTTCCATCAAATAAGGAAAGATGCTGTGAGAAGTAAGAACAGGAAACAAGAATGAACTCTGGGAAATTAAGGGAGGAAAAATGGCTGCATTGTTCCACCCGGGGTAAGAGGCAATACAAAAATATAACAGTTAAAGGTGAGAAGACCTTGACTGGTAAAGTAAATGGGATAAAAAGAAAGCTAACATGAAGGAATTACCCCAATGAGCCCATCAATGTAAAGAACTCCGTGACAACAGTGCACTAGGTCCACATGGAGTTTCAACAAATGTGTCTTGGAAAAAAATGTAACATTTATTGCATCAGTGATAAAAAGCTGCAAGTTGTTAATGATACATTGAAGATGGCATGTTATTTCTGACAACATCAACAAAAAGAAACAGCAATCTACTAATGGAGAGGAGGAAGGGAAGGAAAGGGAAGCCCAGAAGGAAGAGAGGGAGACCTGAATAAGCAAGTCACCATCCAAAAATGAAACAAACTAAACTGTGGTATGATTTTGCATGGTTCACTGATAGAACTTATGAAAAAATGGATTTGAGGGTACAGAGACACCCTCGGGAGATATAAAGTAGGCCTGAAGAAAAGAAAGTTTTATCTGAACCCACTACTGGCGCCTTTAGTGAACAATAGTGTTAGCCTAGTGCTTACCTTATTTTCAATTTTCAGGATCAACCGAAGACAAAACACAAGATTTAAATTTTAATTTTGGTGAAAAGCACACAGACATTTTTTAAATTGACAATTCAGTAGTGTTAAATATATTTCTATTTTATGAAACAGACCTCTAGAATTTTTCCATCTTGCAAATCTGAAATTCTGTATTTTTTTATGAGTCCTCCATTCCTCCTCTCACTCTCACTACCCCGCACCCATCCCTGGCCACTGGACTTACTGTTTCTATGAATTTGACTATTTCAGATTCCTCTTTTAACTGGGATCGTACAGTATTTGTCTTTCTGTGGCTGACTTATTTCAAATGTCAGCCATTAGCAAATGTCCTCAAAGTTCATGTTATAGCATATGACTGTATTTTCATATTAAAGACTAAATAAAATATATAGACCCCATTTTGTTTCCCATTCATTCACCAAAGGACATTTGGGATGCATCTGCCTCCTGTCTGTTGTGCATAATACTGCTATAAAGCATGGGTGTGCAAATATCTTCAAAAGATCCACTTTATACCCCAATGTAGGATTGCTGGGACAAAATGTAGGTGTTTTCAAATGTCATGTGAAACAAAACATGATTTGGGTTTTGACTTATTGTGCGTCGCTTCATGCTACTTTCAGTCCTTCAGAAATTTGTTGAAATCTCACCTATTGATCCTTTCCCAGTTCTTTTACATGTCGAGTTTATTCTTTTTATTCCTTTACTGTTATTTCAATAAGTTCTCAGGATGCAAAGCCAAGTACTTGACTCTTTCATTTTCAATAAATGAAATTAATTCCTTTCCCTCCCAAGTTAAAGATGTACTTGAAACTAGATGGAACCAAAATGCCCTTTAATAGACTAATGGATAAAGAAACAATAACTGTTATTTAGTAATTTTTAAAATGAGTTTTCAAGCCACATCAACACAGAGGAATCTTTTATGCATACTACATAGTGAAAAAAGGCACACACAATAATATTCCAATTGTATGTCATTTTGAAGAAAGTAAAACTTCTAGGGGAAGAAATGGAGTACAATGGAGTTTTTGGGCAGTGAAGTTGTCCTGCATGATGCAACAGTGTTGGACACTGGGTGTATCTATTTGTCTGAACCCACAGAGCTGTACAACAAAACCAGTGAGCCCTAATGTAAACTGGGGACTTGAGTTCATAATAATCTATCCATATTGGATCAATGACAGCAAGTGTACTACTCTAATAGGAGATGTTAACAACAGAGGAAACTGTGAAGGGAAGATTTATAGGAATTCCCTGTATTGTGTGCTCAATTTTCCGTAAGCCCACAAAACCTACAACTATATGTGAAATCACTTATGAATTTTAAAATATGTATAGCGTGCACTTGAAAAGGTAGAAATTCAAGTTTTAAAAGGTTTTGCTTCTTTCCCACTTAAAATTCTCCAAATAAGTAGGCCTCTTTGCCCTATTTTTTTCTTTCATAAAAGATGAAAGTTTCTTGTTTCTTGTTTTATTTCTTCAGGTTTTTTACAAGGACATTTCAGAGCTTATTTGGATATGTTTTTGAACTAAAATATTTTCTCCATTACTTTCTTCGTTCCTATTTGAAAAATCAGAAACATCATGAAACCCAAGAAAAAGAAATTTATCTTCATTTGATACTGCCATATTTTACTTATAATATATATTGAATTAGCAAAAATATTAGATTTTATGGTCCCTCCCTTGACAATCTAAATTATATTTCTTTCATCTCTCCTTGTGGAGAGATAGCATAATTGATTTGTCATTTTTTAACATGTTTTATATGTCTTCTCTGCTTAGAAATGTTTATCCTCCAAGTAAAATTTCATTAGTGATTTAGTACAAATTTTATTCATAGAATGTTTTCTTTTTCATGGGTCAATTGTTCTTTGTGTTTTTACTAATTGGTACTGAATTTGCTGCCCTCTGGTGTTAGGAATTAATAAAAATAATAATTAATGCTGGCGAGGGAGAATACACAGGTAGTGAGTATATTTGATCTTGCCTGAGATCTTTAACCCCAAATAATTTAATGAGCACCTATCTTACCAAATAAAACTATGAAATGATCAAGTCAGTGCCTAAAAGAGTATAGAAAGTAAAAACAAACAAAAAAAAATACTATGCTTCTCACATACATAAAGGCATTTTAGCTTTCAACTAACCAGAACCTACCTTGTTAGAAAAGTAATGTTGTTATTTTGTGATATTTGCTTCAGAAATTTCTTGTGTCATTTTCCCTCTGGACCATTTCATTATTTTATGTAAGTAAAAATTAGGAGAAAACCTTACAATCCACCAATAGGAAAAAGGATAAATAAACTGGAACACTGCGGCCATTAAAAAGAATAGTATAGATCTGCATATACTGAAAGAATCTCAGAGATATGTTGAGAGAGAAAAGCAAGTTGTAGAACATCATGTACAACTTAATACCATATAAAATAAAGGAAGTTAAAGCAAAATGACTCCTATACATGTGTAAATGTAGAATTTTTGACTAAGGAAAATGAGTTGATATCATTCATAATTAATAATTTAAAATACAAAGAACATTTAGGTAAATGATCAACAGACTGACAATGGTTTTTAAGCCAGTAGGTATTCAAAGACAGGAAGACTATGTAAGAAGTAGAATTTGAGCCTGGCTCTTGAAGGATAAATAGGATGTGGATAGATGATGAACTAGTAGTTTGGAGGGAGAGGGAGATCTCTAGGGGAGAGGAAAAGGGAAAGGGAGAAGGTCCAGTCACCAAGGTGGAGTTGAAGCTGATGAAGCTGGCAGGGTGTGGCATCTGTCACATCTGGACCCAGGGACTGCAACACTGTAACAGGGCAGTCTTACCAAGCCAGCTGCCACCTGGATGGCAGGGGGCTGCAGGGACCCCCAAACAGGGAAAACAAAGGCTTGATGCCTGGTGGGCTGATAAGGAAGCTACTTTCACAAGACCTCCAATGAGAAAGTGAGCAAGCCCAAATGCATCACTCCCTATTAAAGCCTCCCACCCCTTTCCCAGCAGCCAGCTCATTCAGCATGCCAGGGAGGAGTTCAGATCATGGCGCTGCACAGGCATCCTCCCCTTCAGCTAAGGGAGTGCTAGACAAGGGGTGTCTGCACCAGGACACACCTACAATTTTACTATTTCTTCCACATATTTTCTGGGTATAGAAAAAAACCCACACTGCCAGGTTTTTTTTTTCAGTGCATTAAAAATATAATCCCGGGCCCTCCCTGGTGGCTCAGCGCATTAAAGCACAACACTAAGAAGTTTAAGCCACTTCCGCATGAGTTCGATCCCCACCTGCCACTGCAGGTGATCCACATGGCGGCAGACCTCTCCTGACCCGCCCGCTGCTCCCTTCAGCAGTGTACTTGGTTGATCTGCCTGTTCTGCTCCCCACTCTGTCCCTGGTGAATCCTCTTACCCTCCGCATCTCTGGCCTGTGCCCCAGTTCTGTATGAATAAATAAGTCTTTAAAAATATAGATATATAATCCCATTGCTCAAATTTACATTATTTTTGAAAAATCAACTTAGACTGACTTATTGCTTTAAAGAAATTATATTGCAGATATGGTTTATATACTTCCTTTCTTAATATTATGTATTTTCTTAATGCCATTAAAATTCAAATGTGGGTTTTAATATACTGTTCTAATGGTACCAAGCTTCTAACCATGACTTAGTCTTTTTGGTAGCTACGCCCCATCCAGGTGCCATCCGTGAGCCACCCTGAGTTACCTCATTAGAACATGAGTTCTTACACTTAAGAAATTCTAAGAATCTGAGGAGCTGTGTCAAAAACTGGGGGTAGTAACTATTACTTGTTTTTCTGTTACTTCATATTATGTCCTGCTTCACAATCCTTGTTTGACTGAACTTTCAGTCTCATAAACCTACATTTAACACTAAGACTTTCATATGGTCAACTTACACTGTAGATAAATTGAATGGTTTTCTGTGACTTTAAAGAACACTAAGTCTCAACTGGTCATTCTGAATTACAAAGGTTTAGGTATACGGTGAGTAGGCATGTTTTGATGGCATTTATCCAGTAGCTTCCATATTTCTTTTAAGTCTTAATATAGATCTTATTTATGTTCCCTTTGATTAAGAACTTTTTTCTGAATCCATCATTCTTAAATTTATTTTAAAAAATTTTTTTAAGATTTATTTACTTGTGCATACAGAACTGTGGTACAGGCCAGAAGGGCAGAGATGGTGAGAGGATTCACCAGAGACAGAGTGGGGAGCAGAATACTCAGATCTTCGAAGTACACTGCTGAGGGGAGCAGCGGGCAGGTCAGGAGAGGTCTGCCACGCCAGGTGGTCTCCTCCAGGGCAGGCGGGGATCGAACTCATGCGGAAGTGGCTTTAGCTTCTTAGTGCTGTGCTTTAACCCGCTGCGCCACCAGGGAGAGCCCTAAATTTATAAATTTTTAAAAAACTCTTGAATATTGAAAAAATACTGTGATAAGTTAGAGATACAGAAATTGTCATCAATAGGCCCTAGGTCCTTTGGGACTCAGTAAATGGTGGGTATTATTTTTTTACACATAATAGTACCAGCAGGTAGCACTGTGGAATTTATAAGAACTGTGGAACTTGTGATATATGCTCAGTACTTACTGACTCCTCAGAAGGGCTTCATACTAGGACTTTGCTTGTGATCCAGATTAAGTTTTAATACTTTTTTATTTTAATAGAATCCTAAAACAAAAGAGCAAATTGAAAATCTCTTACGGAATGGGATGAACAAGGAGCTACGAGATCGTCTTTGTTGCCGGATGACTTTTGGGACTGCAGGACTTCGTTCTGCTATGGGGGCAGGATTTTGCTATATTAATGATTTGACAGTAATACAGTCAACACAGGTAATTATTACATATGCACTATCACCTTTTTTTTTTTTTTTTGCTTTATAAATTAGGTAGTACTTTTTAAAATAAACATCCAAGAAGTAAGCTAAAAATGTAGAATAAATTCTGACCTTTGGTCTTGCTTCAGGTTTCCCTTAGAACTATTTGTTGTTAATGTCACATACTAACTTTCTGATTGAGTTATTTTGGTTGTCATTATTAACTTCTTGGCAATGTTGCTTTACATTTGAATCCAGGAAATGATAAATGACATTTCTAATTAATACAAGAAACAAACTTAAAAAGATGATAATGGTCCAGTTTGGCAAAAAGCTGCTGATAAAGATGAACCAGTCTATGGTTTGCCTTGTATACCTTTGAAAGTTCTTTAAGACATTGTGTAGTGTGATAAAATTTTATTTCTCCCATTTTTTATGCAATTTACTCTAGAATCAAGTTACTTCTCTTTCCAGTAAACCTTCCTCACCACTTTAAGGAGCCACCCTTTGAGGCCAATAATGCATTTGGCATATATTAAAAATTGTTTTGGACTAGAGAATTGTTCAGTACACAGAATCCTACTCAATAATTGATAATTCCAAACAGTTAGCTTTTTACTTTTGTTCTAAGTGAATTATCTAAGGCAAAGACTGATGGCAGAGGGTGGGGAAGAAGGTCTGCAAAATGAATGAATACCTGCTGCCTCCTCCATTTCTGTTGTTCCTCCAGAAATGCTTCTGCTCATTCTTTTATATATTGGGCGTCCTAATAAATTTCATTTTAAATGACGATTTTTTGACTTCATAAGAAGGGAATGGAGGAAGAAGGATTTGAATACAGCTTCTATGGAAGTACAAAATTTTATAAGAGTTTGGACTCTACTGTGCAAGGTTAAAAGCCCTTTTTCAGCTCCAAATATGGGGAGAAGAAGATAAGATGGATATTCATGCCAGACAATAACATATTGTGTGAGGTTCTTGGATAATATCATCAGAGATAAAATTGGTGAACCTAGCCAATTTGGACTATATTAAGCACGTGTAAAATCATGTGCACAAATACACCATAAAGAGCAGGTTGGACAGAAGTTGAAACAATCATGACAGAAGTGGCCAGAAGTCATTGGGGTCTCATTTGGTGCTGCCACACAGTTACTTAGCAGTTACTGAAGACCAGGGTCTTCAGTAAATCAGCACAATTTAACTTGGGCTTTATATATATATTATATCATTCTTCATTTTGTACATTTTTCCATCTCAGTTGTAATCCCCATGGGCTTCCCATTACCAGTTCACCCGTGTGCCATCACCACAGGCCAGTGCTCTCTTCAACGTGGGGTTTTTAAATTTTATTTTGCGTTGAGTAGCTTCATTCATGTCATTAATTGAAACTTCAGTCTTATTTTATCTCCTCTTTTCTGTGAAGAGCTGTTCAAAGACAAAAATGGCAATGGAATCTACATTTCAGAGTTGTTTTAAGGATTGGATATAGCAATATCTGTGGAAGTTTTTAATTAAATTTATGTATTTATATATATTTTGTATCATTGTTTAAACAACACCCTCCCACTGTAGTCCCCCTAGAATTTCCTCCTGGAATTCACTTGTCACTTGTGCACCATCACTACAGTCCCCTGTGCTCCTCCCTCCCTCCTTCTAATCCCTCCCTTTCCTCTGCAAGATGTCTCTGGTTTATAATTGTCTATTTTTGTTTTGTTTTGTATTGTTACTATTTTTTTTCTTTAATGTCTTACTTGGTTTCCCTATATTACTCCTTTAGGTGAAATCATCTGATATTTTTCTTTTTCCTTCTGGCTCATTGCACTGAGCATAATTCCTTCTAGCTCCATCCACGTTGCTGCAAATGGCATTATTTTATCTTTTTGATTGCTGAGTAGTATTCCATGGTATATATATATACCACATTCTTCGTGACTCAGTCATCTATTTTCAGGCATTTGGATTGTTTCCAGGTTTTACCTATTTTAAGTAGTGCTTCAATAAACATAGGGGTGCAGGTATCCATTTGAATTAATATTTTTGTGTTTTTTGATACATCTCTAGAAGTAGATTTGCTGGGTCACGTGATAGCTCCATTTTTTTTTTTTAAGATTGATTTATTTATTCATACAGAACTGGGGTACAGGCCAGAGATGCGGAGGGTGAGAGGATTCACCAGAGACAGAGTGGGGAGCAGAACAGGCAGATCGACGAAGTTCACTGCTGAGGGGAGCAGCGGGCGGGTCAGGAGAGGTCTGCCACACCATGTGGTCACCTCCGGGGCAGGCGGGAATCAAACTCATGAGGAAGCAGCTTTAGATTCTCAGTGCTGTGCTTTAACCCGCTGCGCCACCAGGGAGGGCCGATAGCTCCATTTTTAATGATCTGAGGAACCTCAAAAATATGGCTTTCCATAGTGGCTATATCAGTTTGCATTCCCACCAGCAATGTAGGAAAGTTCCTTTTTCACCACATCCTTATCAGTATTTGTTGTTGCCAGTTTATTTGATATATACCATTCTTACTGGTGTAAGGTTGATTTCTCATTGTGGTTTTGATTTGCATTTCCCTGATTATAAGGGATGTTGAACATTTTTTCATATGCCTGTTAGTCATTTGCGTTTCTTCTTTGAAGTAATGTCTTTTAAGTTCTTTTGCCCATTTCTTAACTATAACAATATGAAGTGTTATTTTTTTTTTGAGAATGAAGTATTTATTAAACATGTCATTTATAAGATAGCTAAATGGTTTTTGTTTATCATTGTGATATTTTAATAGTAAATACTTCATTTCATTTTTCAGCAATCTTGACTGAAATTTTCATAGTTTATTAGATTTGTTTTCCCTGAGATTTTAAAGCCAAGGAATTACAAATAGGGCTAGCCAGCCTAAGAAATGGTCTAATGAAGTTTTCCAGTTTCAATCAAAAATGTTTGTGTCATAAATAGGTCAGATCTTTTATTTAGTTCACCAGTCTTAGGATTTAGCAAGGACCTAAAATGATTAAAATTTTGTTTTCTAGAGACCAGAAGCAAGAAACAACTTCTTGTGACTCTTCTAACAGTTTTTGTTTAGCATACTGAATCTCATGCCCCCATCTTTTTTCCTACATTTTTCTATATAAGATTGGCTTTAACGGTTCCTTAATTCTATTGTCTCTGATATTATAAATATGTCTGGAACACTAGGAAGTAAAGATTTGTCATCTGATATTTGTTTGATCAGTATTGTTCCCACATTAGCAAACATAGGCTTAAAGGCGGGGAACCAGTTCCCTAGGAACCAAGAAGCTATACAATAACAGAAAAATAAAAGATTTTCAGCCATAGAAAATGCAGGCATTAGTCAGGAGCTAATCTTTTGTGTTTATCTGCTTCAGGGGATGTACAAATACCTTGAAAGATGTTTCTCAGACTTCAAGCAGAGAGGCTTTGTTGTTGGATATGACACCCGGGGTCAAGTAACTAGCAGCTGTAGCAGCCAGAGGTACAGTGTTAATTGTTTCAGAGGTTAAATTGGATTGGAATAAAACCTTAAAACAAATTTAAGTTTCTGAAAAAGGAAACTGTCAAATAGCAATGTGATCACCTGCTATGTTTATTCTAGAGCGTAAATAGAAGCATTTCAAATAAAAGTTTAAAGCTTTTACAGGAAGGAGTAAAATTTTCAAACATAGATCATTAAAACATAAAATCGTTATGACTTTAATGTTTGTCAAAAGCACTGGGTAAGAGAAATTATGTAGCTGGTAATTTCTTATTATATAGTCCTGTTGATTCACCTTAAGGTATATTCACATTAGGTAATCATAATATAGTGATACTTTTTCTCAGAGGGTAATTTGCATTTTACTTTCCTCTTTTTTTTTTTTCTTGCCTTCCTCTGGTTTTATTTCTTAGCAAAAGAGCCATCAAAAGATGAAAGAGGAAAAATAAATTAAAATGTCAATTATTTTCATTATTAAACTTCTTTTTAAAAAACTTATTTAACAATTTTAAGTGGAGCATTGGAACTTAAGTAATCAGTTCCATATTATAAGTAACTTAAGTTCCAGTTCCATATTATAAGTTTGTTGTATTAGGCTACTGTACATTCAGAATAATTATAATATGAAATATATACTTTACAGAGAGTATGGTAAGCTAAAGACTCACAGAAATCTGTTTTTTTTTTTTTTTAGACTTGCTAAACTCACGGCTGCAGTTTTACTGGCCAAAGACGTTCCTGTGTACCTTTTTTCAAGATATGTTCCTACACCTTTTGTAGTAAGTTTGTTGTGTTATTGATCATATGTTGCTACTCTGGAAAAGATTTCTTAAATCAACCAGGATTCAAATCTTATGTAACTTGTATTAATAATCAAGGAAGACAAACTTTGTTGTGAGTTTATTTTCATTCAACAAACACATGTTGCACCACCTAAGAATCAGATCTATAAACAAGTTGACAAGTCCACAGTCAAACGGTGGCATATTTTAATGCTCATCTTTCAGAAACTAATTTGTTAGGCAGATAAAAATAATTATATTATCAGTTTCCTTGTGTGTGTGTGTGTGTGTGTGTGTGTAAAAACAAAGGATGTAATGTTGGTAGGCTACTCACTCTTATCAAACAGTCACAAAAGAAATTTCAAAAAATACAAGAACTGCTTATCAAGCCATAGTACTGGACCCTGTTGCAATAAGACTTAAAACAAGAAACCCACACCCATATCTTACATTTGGAATTCTAAACATGAATTAAGGAAGAAGATATAATGGAGACTAGAATTTACAGGTAATCCTTTCTGTGCATGGTAGTGGAGGACTGTAAAGATAATTGTGTAAGCTAAATCCACACCAAGTGATCTTAATGAGAAAAATTCTGATTGTTCTGTAATCTCCAAAATTTTTTGAGACATTAAAAAACCCCTTTAAAAAAAAAAAGGTAATGGGTAAATGAACAGGGGGAAGAAAACATTTGTAAAATGATTTTTACTTAGACCAGGCATACCTTACAGATTTTGTAGGTTTAGTTCCAGGTAACCACAATAAAGTGAATATCATAATAAAGCTAGTCACAGGAATTTCTTGGTTCCCCAGTGCATGTTTAAGTTAAGTTTATACTCTATTGTAGTCTGTCAAGTGTGCAGTAGCATTATGTCTAAGAAAGCAGTGTCAATTTTAAAAATAGTTTATTGCTGAAAAATGCTAACCATTATCTGAGCCTTGAACAAGTAAAAGCATTTTCCTGGTATAAAAAAAAATGCAGTAAACTGCAAGGCACAATAAAACAAAGTGCAAGACAAAGTATGCCTATACATTACGAACAAAAGTATTTTTATTTCTTTGTAAAAATATTTATCAAGAGTCTGAACAGTACTTGCTTGTCATCTAACTTAAGAATATGGGTGATTACCTTTTCTATAGTTTGGCAAAATATTGTACTCCTTTCTAAGTTTGGATCAGCTCCCCACATTTTATCCTCTGTACTATTAATGTTATAAAATATTTCTGAAAGTTCCTTCCGTGCAAAGGTTTTTACTAGTATTACTTCCTCTGACATATCTTTACCCTCTTCATTACAACCTCACTCCTCATTTATTTTCATACATTCACCTTCACTAAGTTTATCTGGTTGCATATCTAGAATCTCTTGAATGGCAGTAGTATCATCATTTCTGATGTTTTTTTCCCATAATTCAATTTATGTTTTATTCAAATTTTCCTTCCACTAGTACCATTTTTTGCTTCTTTGCTGCGCTTTCATCTTCCTTGGCTAATTCCCTCTTTCAACTATCTAGTTTAGCAAATTGTTGCCTGGCTTATCACTGGTTTATAAACACAGCAATATGCTTTGCTGTTTTTGTGAGAGCTGAGTAACTGATGACAGTAACAAAACAAAAAATAGCAAAAATTTGGGTGTATGTAAATAAAGGCCTACTTAGAGGGAAATTTTTAGTACAAATTAATGAATATTGTACAGGAAAAACATTAAAATAATGAACTGAGTCTTTAACTTAATGTTAACATATATATACTAAGCTAATAATATTTAATAATAATATAATTTAGTAATGTTAACTTAAAATATAATAAATACAAATAAAGTAAAAGGAAGGAAATAGTAAAGGTATGGAGGAAATTAAATAAATAGAAAATAAGTCAACAGGCAAAAGTTTACTTTTTCAAAAACAATATTTTGAACAATATAATGTGAAATGATATGAAAGCTTAGATGAATTGGCCAATTTCCTACAATGATTGATAAATCAAAATTGATATGAAATAGAAACCATGACTAGATCTATAAACGCTAAAAAATCAGATTGTTCTTTTTCTCCTCAAATTTAAAGCCAGGTCCAGATGAATTTATATACAAATCTTACCAAATGTTTACAGACTAATAAAGTCTCTAAAAAACTGTTCTAGTAATTTATTGCAGATACACTGAATGGCAAAAAAAAAAAAAAAAAAAAAAAAAAAACCAGAAGGAATTACTAAGCTGTTGGTTTGAATGAATGGCAGAACTCAGGAAGAATTTAGACCTCTAGATATTCTTGTAGGATTCTGATCTTAAGTTGCCAATTCCAGCTACCACTATTCCCCGTGCGTGGACTTCCTCTCACAGTGCAGGTAGATGTGCCTGCTGGTAGGAAAGGTATTTCTAGCAGTCCAGATCCACAGTCTTGATAACTAAAAGGAAAATCTCTCTTTAAGAGTTGCAGTAGAAACATATTGGAGAAGAACTCTGACCCTGCGTGGATTATAAGCAAGTCTCCAAATCATATCGTCAGATCTCCAGATTCCAGTGGAATGTCTAGCACAGCATAGGGGTTCATTAAACTTGATCAAGTGAACAGACTAATAAGAAATGTTTATAGAACCAAACTGTTGGGGGTTATTGGTGACCTTTTGGAGATGCGCCCCACCCAGTGAATCTGGAGTGATTGTTGAGGTTTTAGGCTATTTACATTTTAGAGTATTTTCTGTTATTTAATCAAAGGTATCACATCAAATATATGGCTAGTTAAGAAGCAAAAGGAGTTTATGCTATTACTGTCTTTTTTTTCTTTCAGCCCTATGCAGTCCAGGAACTCAAAGCAGTTGCCGGAGTGATGATCACTGCCTCTCACAACCGCAAAGAAGACAATGGATACAAGGTAACCTTTGGGCTCCCATCTCTACTTATTTCATAGTTCATATTTTATTTAAGTAATAGGTGCTGAGAATATTTTCACACTGGGGAGCAAAAGAATAGACACTGGGGACAGAATGATTAAAACACTGAGGCTGACAGACTGTGTAGCCTGAATGGCCCTTGTAACTGCTCAGCATGGACTATGACAAAAGTCTCTTCCTTAATCTTTTTTACTTTTAATAGCTTTACCGCCTTTGATTTACCCCCTTCTATCCCAAATTCATCCTCTCTACCATTTCAGAAATAAAGTATTTTATCAAACACATGAAGAAGGATTGAGAGCTGGTAGGAAGAGAGCCAGAGAAATATAATCTTCACCACACTCTCTTCTCCCTCTGACCTGCTAGGGCTCCCATTGGCCACGGGAACCATTTTCTGGGTCAGCCCCCGTGGCAGAAACAGGAGGGGCAGGGTGAAAAGCAGAGGTTATAACAGAAGACAAAGCACAGCATTGAACTACTATTTGGGGCTGCTGGGTATTGAGTCCAGGATCTTCTATATATTTTTCTTCTTATGTTGGAGGACTCTAGTCTCTCCTGAAAAAAAGATTAAATACTAACAATACTGACACTAGTAAGACTTTGGGCAGGGCCTGCTAAATGGGTAGTGTTAACATCACAGAGGTAAGGAAGAGCATGATCAATTCGGTTTTAGATATACTAAGTTTGTGGTAGCATCATCCTAAAAGCAGTTAGATATATAGATCTGTTGCTCAGGGAGAAAATCTGAATTGATATTTTAGATTTCAGGGGTACATGAATATGTAGACTAAATTGTCTTCTATTTGAATGAAAAGCTAGAGACAGTATAGAATAAGAAAAGTGTAGAATAGGAAAAACAGGTCCAAACAGGATCTTAGGAAATACCAACTTTAAGAGAAATGAGAAAGAAGAGGAGCTGGAAATAGGAGAAATATAGGAAAGATTGGTATCATATAAAGAAAGGGCTAAGAGAGTCTCAAGAAAAGAGAGGTCAGCTGTCAAAGAACTAAGAATCCAGATCTCCTCCTCTAAGCAACAGATTTGTATGTCCAGCTACCTATTAGGTATCCGTTGAGATGTTTAACAGACACACGAGAATTAGTGTCTCTAGAAAGAGGTCTGATTCCCCCACAAGCTGCCATGTATACACCCAATGGATTCTTTCCTCAGTCTTCTCTATCTCTGTAAATTGACAGTATCACACACACACACACCCTAAATCAAAAAAAGACAACTTTGGTTATTCCTTTTCCTTGACTTTTAACATTTAATCCACTAAAGCCTCTACAAACTCTACATCTATGATATATGGTAGGTCTATTTACTCTAGTCTCTGTCTCCTACCTCCACCACTCTAAACCATTGTTGTTTCCTGTTGGAACTACAGCATCCCAGCTGGTCTCTTCCCTGCTTCCACTGTTTGCCTCTGTAGTCCATTCTCTATCAAGCAGCTAGATGTTTTAAAATACAAATCATTCGTGTTAGTTTCCTGCTTAAAATCTTGTTCATTCTTTGAGTAAAACCCAGAGACTTACCTATGGGGCTTATGGGACTGTCTCCTGCCTACTTTTCAGTCTCCTTTCGTTCCTTCCTCTCCTGTGCTTACAGACTCCATTCACATCACTGTTCTTTCTGTTCCTCCAGATCCTCCAGTATGCCAAGCCCTTTCCTACCTATGAGTCTTTGTAATTGAATTTTCCTCAGTAGGACTGTTCATCGCCAAATGTTGAGACTTGTTTATTTTATTTCCTTGTTCATTTCCTTCATTGTACCCACCACTGTCTATGATTATCTACTTTCTTTATGGTGAATTATCTTGTGTACTGAATTGTTTGTTTGACTCTTCTCACACCCATTCCCCACTATGTTCAATAAATACACATGATGAAATATAATAATTAACATGTTAATTATCTTTTCTGATGTGGACTTTGTGACATAAATTCCACTAATTTCTTGTTTATCACAAAACATAACCACTTCATAATACAAAAATTGTATAGTATCAAGTTTCATGGATATTTCATGATTTCTCAGCTTAAATATCACTATCGATCTCAAAGTATGATTGGACACTATGGTTTATGCATAATCAAATGTCACAATGTTGCCGTAACTATACTTGACTTGATTTATAATTATTTCTGTATTCCTCTAAAAGGGGAGATAACACACAGTCATTTAGTGAAGAATCTCTGTAGAGTTATTATCATCAGTATCTTTTGGTATTTATGAAGTTAGTCTCATATTGAAATTTCTCCCTGACTAATTTGATGTACTTCTTTCTAAAGCCAACTGTCTCCACTCTCACTACAGAAATATCTGGTCAACATTTCAGTCATTTTTGCTGTACTTACTTATCATCTAGGTTTACTGGGAAACTGGCGCACAGATTACATCTCCTCATGATAAGGAAATTCTGAAATGTATAGAGGAATGTGTGGAACCCTGGAATGGATCCTGGAATGATAACTTAGTGGACACCAGCCCACTGAAAAGAGATCCTCTGCAGGACATTTGTAGGAGATACATGGAAGATCTGAAAAAGATCTGTTTTCACAGGTATTTAAGTAAAAATATAGAACAATATTAACTTAGAATAAGATTTAAAAATAAGGGAAGAAATAGGGGTGAATATATGTTCCGTATTCATTACATTAAAATTATAACTAACAACTATTACTCATAATAGTAAAATTTTTATTTTACAAATAGCCACACACTTAAAAGGTTTTATTAATCCTCTCACCAAAAGTTTGCATAGATACAGAGAGTAACTGCAGAATCTTTAGTCCTCCTTTTTGCCAGCATCAACATTGGCCCTGACTTTCTTCATTCTGTTCTTGCATTCCTTTCACTGTTTTCATGAAGTCTTTTCTTGTGCAGACTGTCTTGCAAGTCTATAGTTGTGAATATTTTTCTTTGCATAATCCAAGAAATTGTAAATCATGCCAAAGCCAGTTGTCTTGCCACCTCTAAAATGAGTTCTGCATCCAAAGGCAAAGATGACATTGTACCCTTTAGCTAATTTTTCCCCAATTTCTATCTTCGGTAGATAGTTTTGTGTCATTCCCGATGGTGATGGAACTCTAGTCAGCCTGGGAGGAGAAGAAAGTGTTACATATTTTATCTGTCCATGTTACAGTGTTTATTTCCCTATTTTTTTCAGTAATTTAGACAGTAAAATTGCTTTTGCTTTTTGATTTGATTTGATTTCCCTTTTGTTCTTTGCTGGCTCCCGTAGGTAGTGAGGCCAGTTTTTGCAGTTGCTGAGTGAGCAGAGGAGGGCAGGGAAGGCAGATAGAGCTAGTTTATATTGGTGGCACCACTGATACTCCTCCTCTCAGGGCTTCCAGATCTGAGACTCAGCTGTCAGTGTGCTGCTTGAAATCAGTACCAGTCCGTAGGAATAGGGAAGAGAGTGTGATCTAGAGCCCTTCTTTGTTCCCCTTGCCAGGGACCGTTCTCTGTGGATTGCCACAGCTCCTCCATATGTGTCCTCCATCATTCAGGACTACCTATTTCCACACTTTTTTACCTACATTGCCCAGGATCCCTGGCTACAGTTTGCGTCCCCCAGTCTGGACCACAGCCTCCAGATAGGTCTCTCCACCCATCTCCTGTTCAGTGAAGTATGACTCTTCGATTTATCTTCTGTGCAGTCTGTATAAGTCTCTAATTCTAAAGGGTATTTCAGTTACCACAAGCCATGGGCCTCTCAGTATAGTGTCCCTCTGGTTAACTGTTAGATGTTCTTGTGAGCAAAGCAAGAAACCTCCTCTATCCCATCTTAGTAATATCTCAAAGTTCATATAATTTTAAATTATAATAATGACAGTATTTTTAGTGGGACATATATGAAGCTAAAGAGTCACACAAAAAACATTAAACTGAGTTCAGAGACCTATTGTTACTGGTAATACTAATGGTTTTAAGTAGACATATATAGAGATCTACAATTATTACTTACATATAAATCAAATCAGTAATTATGTTATTGTCCCTAGGAACTAAGATTATAGCATGAGATGTAAAATCAAAGAAAATAAATTTTTAAATTATAATTTTAAATTTTAAATTTTAAATATCAATATAAACTCAGTTTATTGAACTCTTTCTGAAATACAAAAAAAATTATTAAAAATCCACAAATTCTGCTAAAACCCAGTTTCTTTTCTTTTCTAAATACTATGTCCCACTAAAAAGATCAAGACTCCTAAGATAAGTGAATGATTGATTCTAAGACCAGGACAGGAAATGTACTAAGTGACCCCAGCATAGCTTTTGTTTCTACCTTGTAAAAGCAAATAATCTCTCTAAGATAATGGGGTCATAGGAGAAGCATCTAAGAGCCAACTTAAAGGGGTTCCAACTGATCAAAGATTAGACAGCTGAACATCAAGATTAACAAAATAATTATGATAACTTTTTCAAAGAAAAAAATCAAATCTAACTAATAAATACAGAAGGAATAAGACTTAAAAAATCACCTTTTATGCCCTCTAACAAATCTAAGCAGTGATCACCAAGAGCTACTAAGACCAGTAGGTAATAGGTTGATGGAAAATTTTATGGTGGATGAATCAAGATGACAAACCACCAATGAATCCTTTCTCCAGAACTGAACTTTTTAAATTATATTACAAGTAATGAGTTTTTTGTTTTATTTATTATAATAGTTTATTTTTACATGTTTTGTGCATTTTTCCATCTCAGTTGCAATCCCCTTGGGTTTCCCATCACCAAATCACCCATGTGCCACCACCATAGTCCAGTGCATTTCCCTCCCCCCCACTGTTTTTGATCCCATTCCCCACTCCACCCCCACAAAATGTCTCTGGTATATATCTGTTCATCATTATCATTATTTTCTCACCTGTTCTGTTATATTCCTGCTATGAGAGAAACCATCTGGTATTTTTCCTTTGCTTTCTGGCTTATCTCACTAAGCATGTGTTTATTTTTTTGGTTGTTGAGTAATATTCCATTGTGTATATGTACCACATCTTTTTAATCCAGTCATTCATTTTTGGGCATTTGGGTTGTTTCCATGTCTTTCCAATGGTGAATAAAGCAGCAATAAACATGGGGGTACAGGTATCTTTTTGAATCAGTGTTTTTGTGTCTTTTGGGTAGATACCTAGGAGTAGGATTCCTGGGTCATAGGGAAGCTCCATGTTTAGCAGTTTGAGGAACCTCCAAACAGTTTTGCATAGTGGTTGTACTAGTTTGCATTCCCACCAGCAGTGCAGGAGAGTTCCTTTTTCTCCACATCCTCTCCAACATTTGTTGTTCTAGTTGTTTGAAGATGTGCTATTCTCACTGGGGTGAGGTGGTATCTCATTGTGGTTTTAATTTTCATCTCCCTTATTACAAGTGATGTTGAACATTTTTTCATATGCTTGTTGGCCATCTGCATTTCCTCTTTGGAGAAGTGTCTTTTTAGCTCTTCTGCCCATTTTTTGATGGGGTTGTTTACTTTATTTTTGTTGAGTTTTGTCAGTTCTCTGTATATCTGTATATCTCTGTATATCTCTGATCAATCCTTTATTGCTAGTTTTGTGTGAGAAATTTTTTTCCGAATCAGTGGGATTGTCTGTTTGTTTTTTGTAATGTCTCTTTTGCTGTACAGAAGCTCTTTAACTTGATGTAGTCCTATCTATCTATCCTTGCCTTCACTATTGTGGCATTGGGTACTATATCTTTAAAGATGTTGCTGAAATATATGTCGTGTAGTGTTTGGTCCATCTTTGTTTCCAGGTATTTTATGGTTTCCATTCTTATGTCTAGGTCTTTAATCCACTTCGAGTTGATTTTTGTGTATGGTGAGAGGTAGTGATCTAGTTTCATTTTTTTGCATGTAGCTTCCCAGTTTTCCCAGCACCATTTGTTGAACAAACTTTCCATTGTATCTTCTTTGCTCCTTTGTCAAAGATAAACTGTCCATAAACCTGTGGGGTTTATATCTGGGTTTTCTATCCAAATCCACTGGCCTGTATGTCTGTTCTTGTTCCAGTACCATGTGGTTTTGATTATTATGGCTTTGTAGTATAACTTGAAGTTTGAGATTATAATGCCTCCATTCTCTTTCTTCCCAGTCATGAGAGTTTTGGCTACTCGAGGTCTTTTGATATTTCATATGAATCTCATCTACAAGTAATGGGTTTTAATATTTTATAAATGATTATTTTCTTTTACAGGGAATTAAACTCAAAGACCACCTTGAAATTTGTACATACATCTTTCCACGGGGTTGGACATGACTATGTGCAGTTGGCTTTTCAAGTGTTTGGTTTTAAGCCTCCAATTCCAGTCCCAGAGCAAAAAGATCCAGACCCAGACTTTTCTACTGTTAAATGTCCAAACCCTGAAGAAGGAGAATCTGTGCTGGTATTGTTTTTCTATATTTCAGTTACTAGTAGCATACTAAGCTTCTTCAACATAGTTAGAGTTCACTGACAATTCAAAGATTACTTATGAAAGCAGAAACCACTCTAGTTTATATCTTCTAAATGATACTGGAATCACATGTTCTGTTTCATCTGAAATCTCTGTGGTAGCGATCCCCACTTGTAGGCCTTTTATTTTCAATGTAGGTGAACTATATTTCTTCTAAAATTCATAGCACTAACACAGACATTTAGGAACAGTAACATTGCGTTTGGCATCTTTACTACAATCCAACCTTTTGGTCACTATTTCAGGAACTTTCTCTGAGATTGGCAGAGAAAGAAAAGGCCCGGGTAGTGCTAGCCACAGATCCTGATGCAGACCGACTGGCAGTGGCCGAGCTTCAGGAGAGGTGAGTGAACTTATCACTTGATCTAAAAACTTTAACTCTGAAAAACAACTTTTTAATTGTAAGTATTATAGGCTCATTGGAAATAAATAATAATCTCCTATAAGCACTCTATCTGGAGATAACCCCTTAAGTTGGTATTTTGACATTTTATTCTATCCTTTTTATTCAGATATTTAAATATATATTTGTATTTATAAAGATGATCATACTTCATAGTTTTTATATTTTGAGTTTTGATTATTTTCCACTTAACATTTTATGGTAAGCATTTTTCCTGTCTTTAATATTATTTGAAAATATTAATCTTCAAAATGCATAACATCCTAACAAATTGCTTTATATCAATAAAACCATTTCTAATCTTAGTCATTTAGGAATTTTTTGCCATGTATTTTTGCCACCATAATGTTGTCCTTACACAGAAAGGACATCATAACTTTTTTCTCAGTTATTTTTATTGAAATATTTGCATATTATTTATATGCATAAACATAATGTGTACAACATACTGATATAAGTTTATATATTACAGTATGACTGCCATTGTAGTAGTAATTAGCACTTCTAACACATCTTTTTTAGTGGTTGGTATAATCATAATTTTTTTCTCATTAGGTAGGAGAATAAAAGTAACAATCTAAGAATTGTTCAAAAGGTTTAGGGTGACAAAAAGTCACCCATGGTCAATTAGAAAAGTAGTAAATATTTTCTCAAAAATCCCATGTAATTTTCCTATATGAAGGAGGGTAATTCTCCTATATGAAGGAGAATCACAGGGTTTTGATGAGAAGCTATAAAGGTCTTGACTTTATATTTTCATTCTCTCTACAGTGGTCACTGGAAAGTTTTCACAGGAAATGAGTTGGCAGCTTTGTTTGGATGGTGGATGTTTGATTGCTGGAAGAAAAATAAATCAATTAATGCTGATGTGAAGAACATTTATATGTTAGCAACCACAGTCTCTTCCAAAATTTTGAAGGCAATTGCACTTAAAGAAGGATTTCATTTTGAAGTAAGAATAGATATTGTATGCTAATTTGCTAAAACTATTTCTAAAAATGAAGCCATCTCACCATCAAAACATACTTTCAGTGATTTCATTTATAATTCTCCATCCAGCCAGGGAGCTAACCCTGTTTGTTGTATCTTAGAACTACAACACATATTTACAATAAAAGCCCATATATGACAGCAGACTCTCCTATCTCTCCCTCTGCTACCCTCAGCAGTGTATTTCAGTAAATCCGCCTGTTCTGCTGCTCCACACTCTGTCTCTAGTGAATCCTCTCACCCTTTTCTTGAACCAGTAACCTACACCCTAGTTCTACAAATTTAATAAATCTATAAAAAATAAAAAGCATAATTCTCCCTTTTTAACACTTGCTTAATCTTTTCAATAGTTAAGACACTTTGATTCAAGTTCATCCAGTTTTTGAATTTCTGAAACTAAGATCAGATTATTCTTTAAAAATTACATGAATGCTTACTATTCCATACAATAATATCTGACTTTCTTTCTGGGAAAATCTCACTCCTGGTGACCTCACCAGTAACACGAACTCCACTCAAAAAACTTGTAGGTATCAGTGATCATTTGTTTAATCTCTCTAAGTTCAGTCTTAAGAAACTAAATTGTAAATTAAGACCTAGTGATTCTACATGTAGAACACCAGTAATGGCTCTCTTTTGGGACAGAATCTTTAGCCTTTGTGAATCATAGGAGTAAAGTGGGCTGTCTTTGATACCTCTGGTATGAATGCCAACTTAGCTGCCTGTCCTCTACTGTCTTTGCCAAACATTAGTGAAAATCTCACCACTGGGCATGTTTCTTGACCTGCAGTCAAGAAACGGGTTTTAACACTAATTGGATGAGTAAAAGAATATTGTACCCGTCTTAATGAAATAGAAATTTCAGCCTTACACTTTCTAAACCACAACAAACAAAATAGAAGAAATCAAAGGCTTACATATGCCAAATATTCTGAATTGCAATGATGTAAATACTTTTCCTTGTTTACAGCTATAGCAAGAAAAATAGGAAATGATCACAAAAGAGAAACACAAAAAAATCATCATTCTATAGCCGTATTATAAATTTGCTTCCTTGCTTTAGTTGTGGGGGAAAAGGAACAGCAGAGGTTTTGGCTTTTTCTTTTTCTCAGTGAAGAGGTAGAGAGGTGAATTAGCTCTAGAATTAGATCAGTGTGTATCACATGCACTTTCTGTTAATTTTCAGAGAGTTCTTATCTTTAAAATGAACAGTAGCCTCATTTGATGGTAGGTCCTCAATCTAATTACCAAAGGTCCTTTGTTATGGAAAGGAACACTTGGTTCTAACATGTGATAATGTTCAAAATGCACAATTAACCACTAAAAAGCTTTTTGGCTTTTGACTACTCAGGGACCTAACTCACAATTATCATAGGTACTTTATATTAGTACATATGCTGCAGTTAAAAAGGTGGTTTCCAAGATGCTGTGTAATTGAGTCCTGGCTCTATTTCTTAAATGCAGCAAATTTTGGTCAGACATGCTAAACACTGAGCTGCTGTTTCAGCCATAGATATTTTTGTTTGTTTAAAGATTTATTTATGCTTACAGAACTGGGGTACAGGCCAGAGGTGTGGTGGGTGAGAGGACTCACCAGAAACAGAGAGGGGAGCAGAACAGGCAGGTTGACAAAGTACACTGCTGAGGGAAGCAGTGGACAGGTCAGAAGAGGTCTGCCACACCATGTGGGTCAGCTGTCTGGCTGGGGATTGAACTCATGCTGCAATGGCTTTGGAGAGCTTCATGATGCGGTGCTTGAATCCATTGTGGCACCAGGGAGAGCCCTCAGCCATAGATATTTTATGATCATTAAAAAAGATAATAATACATGGAGTATAGTATAAAGCACTGGTTACAGAGCTTGATAAATAGTAGATGATCATAATATAAGTGTGTGCTTATGTTACACATATGTGACTATGTGGGTCACCACTCAGAAATAATGGATTTTGTGTAAATCAGTTACCTGTCACTGCTAAGTTATGGATCATGGGGTGGGGGGGGGTGTATTTGTGTACCTAAGGACTGTGTTTACCACTCATAAAACTTGTGGACTGAACAACCTAACAGAAGATCACTGAGTGCTATGTGCATTTAGCGACAGGTTTTCTCTAATGTGTTCTTATGAGAAAGTCACTTAACTAGAATGGCATCCTCTGCATTTCAGGAAACATTGCCAGGTTTTAAATGGATTGGAAGCAGGATAAAAGACCTCCTGAAAAATGGGAAAGAAGTCCTTTTTGCATTTGAAGAATCGATTGGTATGTAGTAAATATTAAAGTATTTGAAATTTGATTGAGAGTATTTTTTAAAAGTAGTAATTTGATAGGAATTTTTGTCTTCTGAGTTTGCTTTTTGAGTTGTAAGCACCATTGAGATCTCAGAAATGTGTAGATGGGTTTCTCACTGGCAAATTAAAAAAGCATCTAAACATCCCCTAAATACTTGGTATTAGTGGATTTCATGAACTTCTAGACCTTTAAATTCATTGGCCTTTCTGATGAAATGTGAAACTGTTGAAATTGTGACAAGCTTCAGTTTTCCTTTTTTCAAAACTTTTTTAATCCTCAGGTTTTCTGTGTGGAACTTCAGTTTTGGATAAAGATGGGGTGAGCGCAGCTGTTGTTGTTGCTGAGATGGCATCTTACCTGGAAACTCTGAACATCACATTGAAGCAGCAACTCATTAAAGTTTATGAAAAGTAAGTTCTACTGTTATGATCATGACATGCTAGCCGTTTTTATCTTTTACTCTATTTTTAGCTCTCTAATTCATTTTTTAATACTACCCAACAAAAGTACTAAAATTGTCTGAATTAAAGATAGCCACTGTCTACAAAGTATATCATATGCTTATCTTTAACTCTTTTCTAAAGATTAATCTGACAACTGATTTTAACACTTTACTTAAATCTTTGTGCAGATATGGTTATCATATTTCAAAAACTTCATATTTCTTGTGTTATGATCCCGCCATCATCAAAAGTATATTTGAAAGGCTTCGCAATTTTTATTCTCCAAATGAATATCCAAAATTTTGTGGACCATTTGCTATATTACATATACGGGACATTACCACTGGATATGACAGCAGCCAGCCTGATAAAAAATCAGTAAGTGTCTACTTTTTAAGAAAAGGTTTTAGCAATTTGTAATAATTCATACTGCAGTAAAATAGTTAACAGTTCAAGGCCCTCCCTTGTGCACAGCAGGTTAAAGCACAGCACGGTGGGGCTATCACAGCCACTGCAGTATGGGTTCTGGGTTCGAGCCCCAGCCAGCAAGGTAAACCACGTGGCAGGCAGACCTCTCTGGCCCACACACTGCTCCCTGTGTATTTCACTTGACCGGCCTGTTCTGCTACACACTCTGTCTTTAGTGAATCCTCTCACCCCTTGCACCCCTGGCCTGTGCCCCAGTTCTATAAGCATAAATAGATGAATCTTAAAAAAAAAAATAGTAACAGTTCAAGTCTGGAAGTTTCATGAATCTAGGATCCATTGTTTTTCTCCAGAACAGTTGTAACTGCTCTCCAACTCTGTCTTCCTCACTTCTCGAATCTGTGTTACTTTCTAAGCAGGGGAGGGAGGGGATAAGAGGCAGAAAGAAAAGGGAAGTGAGAATGTGTGTGATACTGAATAATGTTGAAAATAAAGCCTGAAAGCCTATAATGTTGAAGATATATGTCCTTCCAGTTGCAGCTAGCCTTTTCAACATTATTCCTAAATCCCTGCCAAGTAAGACAACTTTTAGCTCCTTGGATGCACCCGTTTTTAAAAGTTTCTGTCTTTGTTCTTCTCCCTGCTGCTGTAGTTTCCCACCTTAGCCGTTCTCCAAGCACTTGTTGCTGCTCCATAGACCTCCATACTCAGCTCTCCCCCCCGAGGTTTCATCGTCTGTGGTGCTTTACTCTTGTCACTTATCATCATAGTGCTGTTTGTGGCAGGTGCATTTTCTGATATACCTTTCAAAGCTTCTGTGTGGTAGGTGCTCAGCATATCTTTTGTGTTATTGTTATGTTTTGCTCTTGTTATTAGCCTAAATGTCCATTCATAATATTCTGCTGTCAAGATTCTAGGGGAATATGTTTTGAGACATCACCAGCTCTTATATGAGTTACGATACTCATTCCATTTCTGTATGTTCATCTAGTCATCAAACACTGGTTCCCACTTGTTGGTATTCTGTGTAGGTGCACATGCATGTGTGTGTGTAAACTACTTGAAGTGCCAAATCATGTGCTATTTATTTCTCTCATGCTGTATTTAAGAGTTATTTTGTGATGTCTTTTTTCTCTTTACTTTCATATTTATGTGTAACTTGTATGTTTATATATTTTTGTTTATGTATGTTTTGTTGAGACAGAATTCATATACCAGTATTAACCTATTTGCAAGCATACAGTATGGTGGTTTTTAATATCATCATAGATATTTAAAGTTTATGATATTCTTTTTCAAAATGTTGTCTTTGTTCTCCACTGATGCTTGCAACGCTTTTACAAGGCAGGTAACTTCTTCTCCCACTTCAGATTGACGTTCATCTGTGTGTACAGTAGTCATGTATCAGTACCCTTGTGTTCTACAGGCACAAATACACTAGGGATACAGGCCTGGGGGGATAAAGCACTGGGGATTCTCTACTCTTAATTCTAGTGGGGAAATGGACTAGTAAGCAATGATTACAAAATGGTCACAGCTACCAGGGATGCCTAAGACACTATGAAACTGCAGAAGGACCCTTACTCAGATTTGTGTGGTGGATGGGAGACTTTATAGAGGACTGTTGTAAGCTGAATTCTAGAGTATGAGTCCTCAGCTCTACCACCACTCTACTTTCTGTTTTTAAGAATTTGACTCTTTTAAGTACCTCGTATAGATGCAATACATCTTACAACGCTTGAAAATGAAAAAGATGTCAAGTATAAAATTTAACTGTTGTTACAATTATGCATTAGGTGCTGCCTGTGAGTAAAAGCAGCCAAATGATTACATTTACTTTTCAAAATGGCTGTGTTGCTACTCTTCGTACAAGCGGGACAGAACCAAAGATCAAATATTACGCAGAGATGTGTGCGTCACCCGGCCAAAGGTGAGAACTGACAGTCCTAAATATATATGTAACTTTCATGCTTATATATCACTTATATACTTATATATAACTTTTGTTTACATATGTTTGGTTGAGATAGAATTTACATACCAGCTTTCACCTGTTTACAAGCATATAGTATGATGGTTTTTAATGTCATCATAGAACTGTGAAATCAGTACTACAATCAATTTTAGGGGAAATTTGGAATTACCTTTAGAGCCCAAGTCTTTGCATTTAAGGGTAGATTTTCTTCCCTCTGGGGAGAAACAAGACCTGAAGTCATTCAGAGCTGAGTTTTAGTTAAACCAAATTGGGTAATAGTATATATGGTTAAAAGCCAAGAATGATTTTAAAGTAATAAAAGCTGACTTGTGTGTTCTTTCAAAGAACTGTGAATTTGGTCTACAGCTTCCTAGGAACACTTAAAGCAACAGTAGCTCTTCAGGTGATGACACTGAAGAAAATACCTGTATTATTTTTTTAAAGCTCTCATTCTTTTATTTATACCTCTCTTGGTTACCTGAAAAATAAGGCAAGTCACCTTAATATCTATATTAACTATTTATTCTTCAAAAGTATTTCAGAAAGCCATTGAATCTTAAGATCATGTATTGGTGTTCCAAGCTATTAAATTGTCTGATCTAGAAGAATTCTTTAGATATCTGTATGTAACTCAGCCCTTTTTATCAAGTATCAAGGAACTTCTTTTAATGCAGCTCAACTTTAGCTTGTCATACCCATATGTTCTTTGTGTTTGATTTTCCTCTCTTTGTTCTGTTTTAACTGAGTGAATTTCTCTTCTGTTTACCATTTGTTTATCCTGTCACATTTGTGCCCTCTTAAAAATGTGTAACAATGTAAGCAAATTTTAAGGCTATGTAAGTAACTTGAAAACTCTTCATCTTTTTTTCTCAGTGATACTGCCTTACTAGAAGAGGAACTGAAGAAACTCATTGAAGCTATGATTGAGAATTTTCTTGAACCCAACAAAAATGGACTGGTCTGGCGTTCTGTTTAGTGTACACCAGCCACCATTCCTTTGCACTGGCACATAAACCAGAATGACTGACCTCTCCACGCTCATGTTAGCTTGAGCTTGTGTTAGCATTCTCGCTCTGGCTCACCTGGCCAAGTATCTGTTCACTTTTCTTTCTTTTTGGTTGGCTAACTAAACAAACTGTATAAATTCAAAATGATGTGGTCTGGAGAGAAATTCAACTTTTTTCAAAATCTGGAACAAAAGTCATTACATTAAAAGCATTTTAGTAATACAACTTACTCTAACAGAAACACAGTAACATGAGTTTTCTTATTAAACTATGATAAAGCTTACTTCCACATTCTTATAATTGTGTATAGCACGGTTTTAAAAAATTCAGGTAAATGTCTTGTAATTGTAGAATTAGTTAAGGAAATTAACCTATAAAATTGGCAAACATACAATACTCCTTCCAGATCACTGTAGAACAGTGTCATTGTTACATCAGAAGTATTAATTTACAAATTAGAGTATTTGAAATAGGGTACTTAGGGTTTCTAGGTTAGAACTGATATTATGTGGTTTCTGCACCTGTTCAGGTGCTTTTGGTGCAGTGCAAATGTATGTATTTAACAGTGTTTACTGAACATCAAACAATAGTGGCAACACTCCTGTGGGCTTTGTTCTTGTCAAATTTCTTAGTGCCTTCTCGGGGTCTGGCATGAATTGAAAGTGTTCCTGATTACTATAATTAATCAGTTGATTTTCAGACAGTAGAGGGAAATCTTCCAAACTATATATAGGTGCTTCTCCATATACATCAAATGTGTTTGCTGATTTTTAAATTTTTGAATGTAAGTAAAAATCTTAATGAAATCAGGCTCACTTTAACTTTAGCTAAGGATCTTCATGTTAGAATCAAGCATCACATTTCACAGCCTTTAAGTAAATGAAAAAAAAACTGAACTGAGAAATGAGCTTTGAATTTCCATAAAAGTCCAACTTTCAAATTTCATTTTTCTAAGTGGATTTATTCCTTTATCAGATAAAATAATACTAATTTTACTAATAAATAAAACATCCAAACTTTAGATGTTATAAAGCTCTAAAACTACATGTTTTAAAACTAAAGTCCAGTTTATTCTAACATCTTGTTGACTTATTGTATAGAATTTCTGATCACAACAGTTCTATTTATCTTTTCTCATGTGGAGAAAAAATTAGAAGATCTCCTTGGGTTGATTTTGCAGTCTTAGAAGTAAGACTTAATCGACAAGTGCTATTTAATCTTCTTAAGCATTGAGTTACTGTCCTATGTAATTCAATGAATACTTAACCATGTGTGGCATAGTTATGGGGTCACAGTAACATGCATTGGGTGTAATCATACCAACAGATTGCCTAAGGAAGATAACTGGTATTAGAACATTTGTTTCCTAAAAAATAATAGTAATAAAAAGTTTGAACTGATTAGGATATTAAATCTACATATAGTTTGGTTTGTTGCAACTATCAGCTAACATTTAGTTGAACCAATAATTTTCAAATTATTATTGCCACTATTGTTAATGTGTTCCCACTTTACTTTCATTTAATTGGATCTTGTATGACTGTAGATAATAAGACTGCTGACTAAATGTAGAACACTGTTGTTTCTGAATGTTTTTTTTTTTTCAAATACTTTGCACTGAAGAGAAAATATGTAGAATGTGTTGCTTTACTTGCTTTTAGGAATGTAGATTATAATTTAGGAAATGGCTTATATTCTACAAATGGTATGAACAATGCTATATATATATATAAAATGTGTACATTTGCTTTCAGTATGTGTGTTACATGACTAAAGAGCAAAGTAGAGCTAAAATGATAGGCTAACCCCATTCATAATCAGTAATGTCACATCATAATTGTCATTGTTGTAAAAAGAACAGCTTTATTTGAATGCTTTGATGGAATACAACATTTAAGTCACCATATGGTAAAAAACTATCTGAAATTTCAAAGTCCAAAGTTTAAAATAACAAAATTTTAAAAAGGTTGCCAAAATGTATGAATTGAAGGTATTTGATTCTAGCCAAGCTCTGGAGTCTGTCCAAGCATGATATTTAAATTTAAACATGAAATTGTGGGTATATACTTTCCTAACTGGATAACTTCAGAAACAACACAAGCTTTAAGCAGGAGAGACAGATTAGCTGGCCAGGAGGTCTCAGCCTTGAAGTAAATATTGTATATCTTTTTCCTTCTGAACTATCTCATGGAAATGAATGCATTCTCACTGAGCATGTACATTAAAATTGGGATTTTCTAGAGCTTTGGAGAATCTTGCCCACCAAATGTATACTGGCTATGATAGTATTGCAATAGAAATAAACAAACAATAGGTAAAAAAAAAAAAAGGTGGCAGAGAAAACACTTCTGTGAGGGACAAACTTATTATCTTAAACACAGGGAATAAACTTACTGTGGGCAAGTTGCTTATTTGTGTTTGTTACTATGATACACAGATAGTGAACATATTTTCTTTTCCTACCAACCACTAAAATTAAGGTCAAGTTTTAGGAAGTAAGAAAAAGAACCCCTTTTTTTACTGATTCAGTTCCTCCTAGGATGTTACATCTTAGTATCATATGAGAAGTGGGAAAGGAATATAGCAGAATTTCTTTTAAAGAAAAAAACTTGAAAATAAAATATGTTCAAATAAAGATCACTTAACTCTGGAGAGGATAAAGCTATCAAGATAGTTTAATAAATCTTCGTTGAGTTTTTTATTGAAAGACTCAAAGTAAGGAGTAATATGGCAATATTACTCTCCAGTAAGGATAGTATAAAAGGGAATAAGGATCTTTCCATAAAAAAATAAAATTTTAAATATTAAGGGTATATACTAAATTACTTTTTAAGTTTCCTTCCAATATGTTTTATTTTTAACCCAAGTTGGAAAAGGTGATGGTGTCCAGAGCACTTAAAATACCATTGAGTGTCACTCCATATCTAGATGCTTCTAGCTCAAAGATAGTTTTTGTGCTTGTTGAGTAAGTTGTATATGCATGAGTTCATATGTTCATGAGATGAACATAATTTTGTTCATCTTAAAGAATGTATAGTATTATAGGATACTGAAGGATTTTGTTTAAATATAAAGTATTGTTATTTGGAAATAACTTCCAAACAGAGGTTCTAAGACATTAACTACTTAGACTTCCTATTCCTTAAGCAGGTTCCCTTGGAATTGATGCAATAAAGGTGTTAGGTGGAGTTTAATGAAGAAATTGTTCTATAAGCTGCTGCTAGTGGTATTTCTTTCAGATGTTTTCCATTGATATCTGTGATGCTTGAAAAATACTAACTCTACTTGGATAACTTTAATTTATGCCTTTTTCTCTCTACCTCCCTCTTTCCGTAGGTACCCCCCCCATCCACACACATTTTGTTACTGTGAAAACTTTTGCCCTGTTACCTCACTAATAAGAAATCTTAACTGGATTCATTCAGAATGCTTTAAACTTCTTTGTAAACTATATTTGTTTATGGGCTCTTGGTTATTTTGTTATTATTGTTAAAATATGTAAGCCACTGTAGGAAATAATTTTAAATCTATTTCCTAGTCTTTTTTTGGTCTGTCTTAGATATTATTGTATGTAAATTTATTGTGGCCTTTCATAATCCACTTGTTTTCAGAGATTGCTCTAGAAATTGATGAGGAATGCATCACACTAATCAAAATGAGTGGCAAATAGATTTAGCATTTTATTTCCAGTTTCCTTCTACTCTGGGCATTCAAAGCACATGATTTAAGGATATCTTTATTCCATATTTTTCCCTCAAACCATATTACAATAAGCCACAAGAAGTCTTAAGGTAGAAAAGAGAATTTTTCATTGTCTGACTATACACTGAATGACTAAATCTAGTTGGAAACCACGCTGGTATTTACCATTGTTTACTTTAAAATATTCACCATCCTGTTACATTATTTAAGTCTTTTCTTTCTGTTGTTATAAGTCTATGAACTTAAAAAAGAAAACATACAGAATAAGTAGAGTAACCAAGATAAGTGCAAAATTATATATCTGGAACTTGCTTCTCAAATTTTTCTACCCAACATGCCCTAAACGCAGAGGAGCATGAAAGTGCTGGGAAAGGCCCTGAGAATAAAATCAGAAGCAGCCGACTACTAACATAAAATTTCATGCCCTGTCTTAAAAATGTAAATGAATTTTGCATCCTCCATAATAAAAGTGCTTCATGCAGAAATTATTCCTAATCTTTACCAAAACTGGTGCTATCAGAAAGGAGCACATGTTTGTAATGTGGCTTCTCAATTTTATCCCCAACCCCCCCTCCTCACATTTCCTGCATATCCTTGGGGTTACATACACTGACTCTAGCATGAGACATATAAACATAGAACATATCTAGGATATTCCCTGCCTTATAGAAACTGACCTTTAAAAGTGTTGTCAACTTTAACTGTACTGAAACAGTTATATTACCACTGAACCTTGTAATTTATTGTCAGGCCTGTTCTCTAATTAAGAAGGAACACCCAACTCTCAGCCTTCTAGAAGACAGGGGCCATCATTTCTTAGTGTTCATAGCCACACCTAGTATAGTATCTGGCATAGGATGCTTAATTGGTGACAACAGGAATTAAGGGATTTTATTTTAAAGGAGCAAGTAGTTTAAGAAACAGCCAAAACCATTCATTTTTAATTCAGCTTTCAAAGTCTGTCTCATTCCTGAAATGTATAGTAAGTAAGGGGTATTAACCACACACACCCTTAACTACTCAGTTTCTTTGGGGAGAGGAGAGTATGTTCCTGTTTGGAAGTTGTATGTAACACCTGGTTTTTTACATTCACAGCAAGGTGTTGACCAAGAAGGCTAAGAAAATATCTGTACAGACTTAATGTTGCTAGTGTGAGTGCCATTTTGAGCCTACAAGTGTTGCCTTCCAAGTGAGTCCCAACTAATTTGATTTGATTTGATATATTTTTGTCCAGTGTTATGACTCATCACATATCTTACAAGAGCCAGTTGACCAAGAGTCTGCATCCATATACAGTGAGGCCTTGTGGTAATAGACTAAAATAAAAATCTTTGTGTACGTCACTGAGTGTGCTCAACAGAATACATGCAATTAAGGATAAATTGTTTTTCTGACTATAGCCGTAATTCAAAACTGTGCCCTTGTTTCAACAGTTTCTGTCAACATCTTTTCATTTTTCCCCTACAAAAACACCAGGGTGTATTATAGTACTGCCTGTGAGAATTTGCACTTTAAGTATTTGTGTGTGGATTTCTTGTGGTTTTAGCCAATGAAGTGTTATCAGTAATAAACAGGTCTCTTCATAAATATGATTGTCTGCATAATTTTTATTATCTTAGGTCCTATGCAGTACATAAAGTTTGCTATCCACAGTGAACATGTTCTGGAAATATATATGCCAGGAATAAAGTAGATTCTCAAAGAAGAGCCTAAATAAAGATTTACTCAGTAAATATTTCTTGACTGATTTTTCAGAAGTTCCAGAGTGTTAATATTTAAGTTCTCTCCTCCTTATTTTTCTTTCTCTCCTTTAGCTGGCCTAATTTGTCCACTTATAATAAAAAGCTAAAGGTTTGAAAACCCTTTAAAGTCACAACTACATACCTGTGATACAGTGGCCATCACAGGTTGTTGGCAGTGGCCCTGGTCTATACTGTCTCTCCCTCAGTCATGTTCAAAGATTAAGAAGAGTAGCATTATCACCTTCTACTTTGAATATTCTGAGAACTATGCCAACCCCACCCTCCTGTAGCATATCTCCTATCTTTATTGTTCATAGCATATAAATGAGTGAACCAACACATTTCTTGGAAACTTGCGATATTGCTATACTTGCTATATTGAAGCTGGGTCCTCAACATTGTTTCACTCAAAACAATAGATGGATGTATGAAAAGCCCTCAAAACAGTGGTATTTAAGGACCTGCTATAATAGTCATTTCATTAACTATTGATTAGGAAAAAATAATTGACTCCCTGCCAGGGAGTGTGTGGAGTTTACATGCTCTCCCAGTGACTGGTAGGTCTTCTCCTGGGTTTCCTCCCACATCCCAAAGATGGACACTTTGGGTTCCTTGGCAGGTGTCAGTGAGTATGTGTAAGTCAGAGTAAGCTCAGGTGTGTGACAGTGCATACTGCGGTGGGAAGGTGTCCTCTCTGGGATAGGTCCTACTTTGTACCTTGGGCTGCTGCATGAGGCTTGGGCCACCATTAACCCCAAACTGGCATAAACAGGTTGGAAAACAAATGAATAGATGAATTATTGCTTAATATTAGAAGGGCTTGGGGGTCTTTATTTAGAAGCTTGATGATGTTTTAGTGACCAGAACATAACTTGATTGTTAATTGCTTATGGTAAAATTGATTTTGTTGTGTGGTTTACTCCAGCCACACTTTCCAAGATCCTGTCCATGATATGGAGGGTTTGCCCTAAGTATTCTCTCTCCATATTTTCCATGAGTGTAGCTTTTTTCACTAGTTTGTAACTGCCCAAAACAGTTGATGGTAAATAGTAGGAGCCCAATAAATATTTATTGCATGAATGGGCCCATCTCATATTTCTATTGGCAGAAGAAAGCACTAAACTCTTGATTCTGTGTAGGTTCATGAAAATAGGCAATCATAATACCACCAGCTTTAGAGATTATAAAATCATCAGCCTCTCAACCAGGTAACACCTACTTCTTCATATGTTTGGTTCATTTTTGCCTGTGTCTAGCTGAAATATACTCAGCATTTTCTTTCTGCTTTGAAATCTCCAAGTCATCTTTTATCTCTCCTGCAACTGGATATGTGCTATTTGAAGGGATCTTTAGATTTAACAGTCTCAGAGAATAATGGCAAGCCATTGACTTAAGACCCATGTAAACACAGTCCTAAAATGATAGAACTTCATCCCCAAAGGAGAAAAGCTGATGTATATGTAAGTGGAGACATTTGGAGAAGATTTAAAGTTTTATTCAATATCCTTCCTCCCTGTCCTCCCAAAACAACTTCTTGTCATTTCTATTAGTGATACAACCATTCACCTATCTACCTTTTTTTTTTTAAGATTTATTTATTTATTCATACAGAACTGGGGTACAGGCTGGAGATGCGGAGGGTGAAAGGATTCACCAGGGACAGAGGGGAGCAGAACAGGTAGATTACTGAAATACACTGCTGAGGGAAACAGCAGGCAGGATAGGAAAGATTTGCTGTGCCATATGGGTCAGCTCCTTGGCCTGGAATCCAACTCAGGCCACTTTGCTGCAGGAGAACTGGTATGGTGGTAGCACTGAGACTTAACCCTAGGCCACCAGGGAGCTCCCTATTCCATATCTTTGGATTCAAAGCACCTGGAGAGAAGGCGCAGTTGTCACATGCCTGACACCGAGTTGAAACTAGAAACTGATGAGGGAAGGATTTGACACGCTCAGATTCATTCTGAAGAGTAGTAGGGAGCAGGCCACTGCAGTTACCCTTCATCAAGACAAGCAGGGAAATAGTCAATTCACTAAATTATGATGCAGACAAAAAGTGACAAACATCCACCCAGCACCAGAGTGATAGAGAATAGTACAATGAAAGAAAAACAAACAGAAAAGTTGGGAGGGGGTCTTCAGCACAGAGTACAGCAAGCGTGCAGGCAAGCTTGAGTGCGTGGTCTGCTCTGGAGGAGTAGGGCTGTGAGTGAAAGGTGGAAAGGGCCTGGTTGTATGCCATGCAGTGTGACTTCAACCAGCAGGGAGAAACGTCACAGAAGGGCATAAGCAGAAAGTCTAGGACATGATGCTAGGGAGAGGGAATGACAGGAGGGACTCCCACTGCCCCCCACTGGACAGGACTTCAACAGTCATCTAATCCAACTCTTAGTGTCCATAATATGACCACCCAATGGAAATATATATTTGAATCTCTCCAGTGACAACTTGCCAAAACAAGATGTTCTCTTTGTAAAAAAAAAAAAAAAAAGGTCAATGGCGGTTTCCTTGTGTTCAGCTAAAGCTGCAGGGGGTTACCCTTTGGCTATATCTAAAACTCCATGTCAAACAAAAGACCAGTTTCTTTTCATTCAGTCTCTTTCCTTTGGTAAATATGCACAATTCCATTCCAGTTCCTGTTTGTCAGGCTTTAGGCCCCCTTATACCTTTCCCGTCATCCTATGGAGTTTGTTTTCAAGAAGTTGGGTCCAGAATAAATATAATACCTAGAAATGGTACCGCCCAAAGTAGAGCTGCAGGATTTCTACCTGACACAGTACAGCTCTACTAACTGCCTAGCGAGGACTCTGCAGCAGACTGCTCCACATCTCTTCACTTTGCAAACAATTTCTCCTTTACCCTCAACTCTTTCCTAAAAAGCTGTTTCTTCCTGTGCTCCCACACTGGTCTCACTCACCTAGCTGAGTCAGAACCCCAACTTATCCTACAGCTCCCAGCTCCAGCACTCCCCTGCCAGGTGGAAATTATCTGTTCCTGTGTTGGACTCCCCCAATAAATTGTGAGTTCCCAAGGGCTGGGATTGGCTGGCTCGGAGCCCCAACATCTCCAAAACCGGCCTAGTTTCTGATCAGCCACAGTTAGAAACCAGTGCTTCTCATTTTACTCACCCTTTCTGGTTGAAATGCCCAAAGCCTTGACACTCACTCTGAGGTTGAAGAACCTCCAGGTCCTTGTCTTTAAGTCAGAACGTCTTTCCTAGCTTTGAAGATGCCCATCAAGAGATTTCCCCAGTGTTCAGAATGAGCCACAGGACTAGTCCTAGGAAGTGTGTGAGTTGGGGGGAAAGGGGGGAGGTTCAGTTGAAGAGGACTGAAATGGGATATGAATTTTGTTTTTAAAGACAATAGGCTGTGAATAAGCAAAGGGGAGCAGATGTGCATACAATGTGAATAATTCATCTCAAAGCAAAGACTGAGAAGGAGCACTTTAAACTTGCCAAAAGGCTTCCAGTCAGTCTATGACTGCGGCAAATTCAGATACTGAAAAGAGCCAACCAGATGCTAAACATGGAAAGAAGGAGAGGGGAGGGAGAATGGGTAGAAAGGATTTATGCACTCTCATGTGGAAGAGGAGTAAGGGCAGAAAAAAAAAGCAACTGGAGCCCCATTTTTTTCAATTGTTCACCATTCTACACATTCATGCTTCTTACTGGTGGACAGAGATCTGTGTCCCTTGAAATAAACCCAGAAACTCTATTCTGGAAGGAAGCGTAGCTCAATGCAAGCATCTCCCTTGCACAGAGCTAGTTGAGGGATCCCAAGGGATCACTCAAGTCCACAGAGTTGATTTCTGCAGAGCCGCATCGCTTTATCCTGAGTCTGCTGTTTTCTCCCTCATGACCAGAGGATGATGAGCTAAAATCCATTCAGTGAATCCTAGTCTTCATCTGAAAGGAGCCTCCCTACCTCTATGCAGGGAAAAACTGGTACCCAGAGAAGAAAAATGATCCCCCAAAGTCACAAAGTAGCTCAGTGGCAAACCCAGGTCTACTACTCATATCTCCTGACTATAGTCCTGAGCAGGACAGTGAATAAAAGTTAACAAAATGCAATGCATACCTTTAAGAAGACAAGTGCAATCACAGTGCAATGAAAGTGTTATAATAGATTTGAGTACAGGTGGATGCAGTGCAGAGGGAAGGGCAGCTGTGGTGAGCCAGAAAGGGCTTTTAAGAATTGCTGGCTGGACCCTCCCTAGGAGCGCAATGGCTTAGGACTCAGGGTGCAGCACTGCAAGCTAGCTGCAACCTCTTCAGAGTGTTCAGCAGCCTCTTCACTGAGAGCTCAATCCCCACCTGGAGGTGACCCACATGGTGCGGCAGACCTCTCCTTACCCACTCACTGCTCCCCTCAGCAGTGGACTTCATCAGTCCACCTGTTATGCTTCCCCCTCTGTCTCTGGTGAATCCTCTCACTGCCCCTGTACCTCTGGCCTGCACCCCAGTTCTATATGCATAAATAAATAAACCTTAAAAAAAGAAAAAGAAAGAATTGCTGGGTATGGAGTGGAGCTTTGAAGGAAGAGCAGGTGAAAAGAGAAAAAGGCCTTTGTCAGGCAGAGAAAAGAGAAAAAGGCCTGCAGGTACAGGAAACAGCAAGAAGAAAGCAGGAAGAAGCATCACAGAGAGGCTGCATAACAGGTGATTTCTGAAGGAGGTTAAGAGTAGAAACATTGGGGCCTTCCTGGTGGTGCAAGGGGTTAAGAACAGCACTATGAAGCTATCTGCAGCCACTGCAGTTCAAGTTTGATCCCCAGGCAGGGAGCTGACCCACATGGCACAGCAGACCTCTGAACTGCCCGCTGCTCCCCTCAGCAGTGTATTTCAGTAGATCTGCCTGATCTGTTCCCCACTCTGTCTCTGGTGGATCCTCTCACCCCGCCCCCAGACACACACTTCTGGCCTATACCCTAATTCTTGTATAGAGAAATCGTAAAAAAAAAAAGTGGAAAATTTGGAAAGGAAGCACAAGAGCCAGAAACCTGGCTTGCACAGGCCAAAAGCTGGAGGTGGGGGTAGAAGTGATTAGCATAGTCATTAAGCTGTTACAGGGCAGCCCCAGTGTAAACTGGGTTGACCCAACCATAGGCCCTCACTCATCACCCACTCACTTAAATGGTACTTATAATGTGACTTAACCATAGGTACACACAAAAGGGTAATAGTTTATTTACAAAAAGGAAAATGAAAAAATAACTCAGGGAGAAAGTGATAAATGAGTGAATGTGTCCTACCAGTTCCACTGATCTGGAACCCCAACAGCATGCTGAAAGCTGGTGAAAAGCCAAGAACCCCCAAGGTCTACATGTTCAGTTATATATAAAAACTGGCTGCTTAACTCCACCCCCGGTTCCCAACAATCCTCCCTTCGGTGGTGATGACAATATGGGATTTGTGGAGCTCTTCGAGTTCTGGATCTCTCTGGTCTGGGGTGGGGATGGGGAGTGGGGCCCATAAAACCTTTTTGTGGAGTTTGTTCAGGACATCCTCACCCCCTCCCCTAGCCCCAACCTCCACAAAACCAGCTATAGAAATGAAAACTCCATGGGTGCCAACTGCTAGAGCAAGTATCAGACCGCTATAGAGAATACCAGAAGGAGCAGACCAGACTGGGGATATAGAGATGGGGCACCACTGGAGAAAATCATTGACCCTTACAAATCAACCCAGAGGGGATGAGGTTAGCAGAAGTTAACATGTCCACAAGGCAATAAGCCCCTCCCAGATAGGAGAAGACTACATCAGGCAACCTCGGCCTGGCACTGGGCAGTCCTCTGCCTTCCTGTGCCTATGCAGGTGCTTCTTTTTGCCAATTCTCTCTCCCTCTGCTGGGCAGCAGCCTCCTGCCGGTCTGTGACCTGTATCCTGCAAGGGTTTCCATGCACTGACATCCCTCAGCTGAGACCACTCTCCTCAAGGCCACCCACCTGCGACCATCAATGTCTCTCTCAGCAAAACTGTCCCTTCAGGGGCAGCTCTTTCTACCTGCTTGTGTCAATGCAAATGTCTTTTATTCTTCTCTCCCTTTTATAGTAAACCTGCCTTTTCGGTATAACAAAATCTCTGTCTCATGGAGAAACTCATCTGGGAAACTCGCCACATGCCCCTAAAAGGAGAGGTAAAGCTTTCCCTGAATGAACACCTAAAAGGTTCTGGTAAACCTTTCCCTGAATGAACCCAAACACCCCACTCTCTGAACCCAACAACTCCAAAAAATGACATCACCAGGAAATGAGCAAATGGTCGCTACGCAAGACCTGCAGGCTGCTTTTCTCAGGTCACCATGCTGCACTCCACATGCCCATTTGTGTCTATGCAAGTGTGCTATATTCTCCCACTTTTTTTAAATAAACCTTCTTTTTTGGTGGATAATACTAACACTTGTGTATCAGGGAGAAATTTCCCTGGAAAACTCGTCAGTGCCACTGAAACAGGAGCTCTAGTGAAGTCTTTTCCAGAGTGAACCCAAGGACCCCACACTCAAACCAGTATCTCCAAAACCCACCTAGTCTCTGATCAGCCACAGTTAGAAGCCAGTACTTCTCGTTGTACTCACCCTTTCTGGTTGAAATGCCAAAACTCCAACTCTCACCCTGAAGTTCACAAACCTCCAGGTCCATGTCTTTAGGTCAGAACTTCTGTCCAAGCTCTGGAAACACCCATCAAAGGCTTCAGAGTAGTCTCCGCCTGGATGCGCTGTGCACTGCAAACTGAAGTTGTTCTCTCTCACCTTGACCATCCCCACCTGTGCTGCTGAGTCATCGCTCATGTGTCTCCTCCCCCTTCCTCCTGCCCACCTAATTAGGCACCTGAGGCTGCCAATTTCTCTTCCTAAATACATGGAAGCCCTTCCTTTTTTTCTTTGTTTTATTTTTTATTGAGGTAACATTGGTTTAGAACACTGCATATTTGATTTAGAAGAATAGGTCACTCCAGACCACATCTACCACCAAAGTACTCCCATAGTCCTCTACCTTAGTCCTTCGGGCTCCCTCCCCACCTAGTTCCCAGCCCCTGCCTGCTCTCTCCAATAGCCTCAATTCCAAAAGAAATTTCCAGGGTTTGTTTGGGTTTAGTTTTGTCTGTCCCTTGAAAATCCTTTCTTAATGCAACAGAATGAGCTTGGGGAATTTTCTTTCACTAAAACCAAGTAAGCTATGGAATGAAAAGATAATCAGGGCATCGGCATGGAGTTCTGGGAGTTTCGGGAGTTTCGTTGGGCCATTTGGATCTGCTCATCCCTCACTGGAACTTAATTCCTGTTTCTGAACTGGGACTTTAGGGTGGTGGCAAGGACTCTGGCACATGCCTGGTTAATTGATACCCAGCTAACCTGGGGAGATTAGTTCAGTGGAAAAACTGGGGACAGTGAGAATTCATCCTGTACCTTCCAATTTCTAGAGTTGAAGTAAATCCTACCCTCTTCTGTCCTCCTAAAATTCTTTTAGCAAATGGGTCAGTTCTTTCTTCAACTTATACTACCCTTTCTGTTATAAGACTTTCACAGCTAAAAGCACCCAATGACACTTTTGACATTCTGCCTAGAGATCTCCTTAGCTAAAACCAAAGTTTTCAAAGTATTTTCCCCCAGCTTCCAGGTTACCAGAGGCAACTGTTTTACCAATTGTTTTGCCACGGTAAAACACAGATTTACCATTTTTTCCAGCTGCCAGTAACAATTTCCTCACCATTTCTCAAAATTCACTGTTTGCTATTTTTTCAGACTCCACCTACCTCTGATCTCAAAGTCAATGGCACAAGTTTTGGGGTTTTATTAAAGGTTACGTTTCACTTTGTGTGTGTGTGAGAGAGAGAGAGTAGAAGAACTGGGTTGTAGGCAAAAAGTGGGGAGGAGGGGTTGAGAGGATTTACCAGAGATAGAGTGGGGAGCAGAACAGGTGGATCTACTGAAATACACAGCTTAGGGGAGCAGTGGGTAAGACAGGAGAGGTCTGCTGTGCCATGAGGAGACCATGTGGGTCTCCTCCCTGGCTGGAGATCAAAATCAGGCCATAGTGGTGATAGCACTGAGACCTAACCTCTAGGCCCCAGGTAGGCCCATAATTCAATTTTGGACACCGATTTCTGTATCCATTTCTGTATCAATCAACTTCTGCTGCCAAGCCAACTACCCCAACATTTGTGACTTAAAACAACAATTTCTTTATCTCACAGATCTGTAGGCTTATAATTTGGTCTGTCAGCAGGCTGATGCTTTTGGACTTCACTGGGGCTAGTAAGTTTCGGGAGGCCTCAGCTGGGTGGCTAAGCTCCACTTTACTTGGAAACAGCAAGCACTGGTGCCTGGGGAATTATTCCAACAGAAAGGCAGACCAGTAAGATCTCAGAATTGGCACACTGTCCATTTTGTTACAATTTTTTTTTTTTTTTTGGCTAAAGAAAGTGTAAGACCTTCCCAGAGTCAAGGGAAGGGAAAGTAGATTTCACCTCTTCATGGAAGAGATGCAGTGTTATATGACACAAGCTATGCAACGTCTATCAACTGACAGATTCCAGGTAGATTGGGAAAAGCTTTGAAAAATCAGAATTTCCACTGCTAACTCATGTTATGACCTCCATTTTTTGTATAATCATAATATCAAAAATATTGTAGCAACATCAATTTGTAACTGGATTGCCTTAGCTCTAAATTGGCTACCTGGCCTGGGCAAAGTACAAGCTGAGCCGCTCCTGGGCAGGAAATTCCTTTGACTAAAGACAAAAGGCCCGGAGCATCAAGACTGCTAGAAAGCTTTCTTGGTGTTTTGACAAAAAGCGAATCTTAGATAACTCCCAGGGCATAAGGACCCATGGACAATTTCTTTACTCTTTTCCTAAAACAATCACTAACTACTCTCTGCTAGTCTTAATTAACCTTTTCCTAAAACAAACACTAGCTACTCTCTGCTAACCTTAAGTTAGCCATTAGCTTTTCTTTAGACTATCACTGACAACTCTGCTAACAATTTATTCCTTCCCTAGGACTCCTAAATCCTTTCCTAACAGCTCATCTTTTCCCAGACCCTGATCCTTTGAAGTCATAGTCAAACATCCGTATATATGAAAGCCATCACAAAGATGTATAGTATAGAGTGTCATAAAGTAGCAGGAAGAGGATGCATTGTTCTCCTCTTCCTTTAAAACTTTTATGCTGATTTCTTATTAACTTACCTAATGCATTATTGTAACTAAATCTTCCTAAACAATATAAATAAAGACCTGCAAAAAGATGGGCAGGAAGACTTGCACCCAACTTCGACTCCAGTGTCTTCCCCCCTCCCCTTACCCCTTTTTCTCCTTCTCCCCTTTTTTAGGAATCTCCGCTCACTGATGCCTTCCCACTTTAGGATCCTGCCTGTCCTGCCTCCAGACACCTCGTTAATCGGAGCTGGTCTCCAACAATTATACAACAAAGGCAAGAAGTTAGGGAGAAATGAGAACCGTGGCTGTTCTTCCATCTGCTATTGCTGCTCGGAGGCCAGCCATGTGATGAATTTGGGGTGCACCTTTCCCTGCCAACTATAAAGATTCTACAATCTTCATAATTATGTGACAGATGTTTACACAAAAACTGACAGTAATTTCCTGTCAGTTTTATATGCTTTAAATAAACTGTTTCACACATACCAAAGACTTTATCTGATGTAAAGATAGAAAGAATGAAACACTTTTGCACCTACACACAGAGAAAGAATTTTTACCAATACATTTTCAACTTCCTGTAAATGTCTCATCAACCATTTATTTCTTATCTGGACTATGTATCAACTTCCTAACCAGTTTTTCTACCTCTGGTCTTGCCTCGTCCAATCAGGGCAAGCCATTATAATCAGAATGATATTTAAAGATTTATTTATTTGTGCATACAGAGCTGGAGTACAGGCCAGAGGGGCACGGGTGGTGAGAGGCTTCACCAGAGACAGAATGGGAGCAGAACAGGCTGACTGATGAAGTACACTGCTGAGGGGAGCAGCAGGTGGGTCAGGAGAGGTCTGCCGCGCCATGTGGATCTCCTCCGGGGCAGGCGGGTATCGAACTCATGGTGAAGTGGCTTTAGCTTCTCAGTGCTGTGCTTTACCCCTCATTCTGGAGGGCCCAGAATGATATTTAAAAGCATAAATCTAATCACATCATTCTCTGTCTAAAATTACTCAGTTGATCCCATTGATCTTAGGATAAAATCCAAAGTCCCTCTGGCTCCTGTTTATACTTACTTCAAGTCTCACTTTTTGCCATTGATTCCTCAACGTGCCATGTTTTAGCGTAAAACTGATTAAGTTTTGGCCTATGAGAGTGGCTCCCTTACTTTCCTGTGCCTTCTCCGTCATGAAATGTATCACTGCTGCGGCTGGTTGTTCACCTGTCTGTCTCCACCACCTGGCTGCATGGGCTGTGAGAGCAGGTGTGCCTTCTGGCTTCCTGTTTGCGTCCCTGGGTGTCAAGCACAGCCCTTACCTAGCACCGTGGATGTTTAGTATGCACGAATGAATGCTGGCTCCAGGACAAGGAGGAGCTCCACTGGAACTCCTGGCCTAGGAGGAGAACGACATATTCCTTAATAAATTAATGGCTCCGCTAAGAAAGCAGCAGAGATGTGGGTGGGATGGTGAATTTGAGTCAACTTCTATGTTCCACCAGGGGGCACTATGGGAATGCCTCATATTTCTCCCAAGGAACTCACCTTACTATGGGAAAAGACCCTACCTCCTTTAAGAGAAAGATTTCATTTTCAAAAGTGGAGGTTGTCCTTTTGTGTTTTAATAAACTTCCTATTCAGCCTACTGGAGAACTCTATAGCTAAGCCATCTGTGAATTTGAAGAATTGACATAATCCCTATTGCATGTCTAGTTTATACATGTAAACTGCAAATTCTTCAAGTTGGAATCGCTGCAAAAACTTTCAAATATGTAATTTGTCATCCACATCAGCTGTTGGGAGTCAGAACAGTAATTATTCTTTCCATCTTACAGATGGAAACTTGAAAATCTCCCAGTCAAGTCCTCTCAACTTAAATGTACCCAAAAATCATCTCTCAGTGCCCAAGAGTCTGGTAAGTATGCAGTTTCTTAAGTTTTCTCTCCCTGGCCCTTATGTTCTGATTCAAGGGTCTGGATGGAGCTCTGAAGTCTGAATTCTTTTTTTTTTTTTTGAAGTCTGAATTTTTCAAAAGAGCATCTACTCTTCCCCCGTGAATATGATAAACCATGGACCATACTTTCAGAAGTATTGATCTGTTGGTTTAGTCCATTCATAACATAGAGGAGAAAACAGAAATGAACAGACACGGGTCCCCCAGAAACGCTACTTGGATATCCATAGTAAGAAAGGCCGACTCGGCCCTCCCTGGTGGCTCAGTGGGTTAAAGCACTGCACTGAGAAGCTAAAGCCACTTCCGCATGAGTTCGATTCCCGCCTGCCG
>NW_004567116.1:39006472-39010686 GCF_000260355.1 Condylura cristata | reverse complement strand
GGGGGGGGGAAGAGATAAACATCAGAAAGTATTTGACAGATTACTGACACATAAAGGACACTTGATACGGAGATTGACTGATGAGATTGTTATTTTTACTCTACTTATTCTATTTTTAAAATAATTTTCAAATTTTGACTTCTTATCTATTTTTTATTGAGATAACATTGATTTACATCATGTTTTGTACTTTACACGTACACGATGCCTCCCTCGAGTCTTTTTACCATAGCACTCCCACCACCGAAGGACCCAGTCCACCACCACAGTCCATTGTCCTCCCTCCTCACTTTGCACCCCGCCTCTACTCCCACCCGCACCCCACCCCACGCACTCCCTCTGGTTGTCTCAAATCCACAGTCAACTTTTAAAGTTTAGTTTTTCAGCTTGGCTTTATGGGAGTCTTTGGTTTCTCTACACTCCACATTTAAATGACACTATCCAGTGTTTGTCTTTCTCCTTTTGAATTATTTTGCTAAGTATAATCACTTCCAACTCCTTCTGTATTGCCTCAAGAGTTTATCTTTGTTGACAGCTGAGTAGTATTCCATGTATACATGCACCACATCTTCCTGATCCACTCATCTGTATCTAGACACTTAGGTTGGTACCATAGCCTGGCTCTTGTAAATAGCGCTGCAATAAACATAGCGTACATTTCCCTTTGAACTAGTGGTTTTATATTCTTTGAATAGATACCTCTGACTACTGGATTATAGGGCAGATGCATTTTTAATCTCATTTATTCTATTTTTTTAAATTGTTTTGTACTCTGCTAGGAAGCCTTGCCTACACGAAACTTCTGAGCTAGTGGAACAGATAGTCATTAATTATAAAAATACAATGTAATTGTAATAAATGCTGCCAAGAGAAAATGTAAAGGGTGTTTTGAGTTATATGAAGATTTGCACTGACTTTGCAAACAAATAAAAGGTCTCTGAGGCAGTGACTAAAAGGATGACTAGGAGTTAGTCAGAAATTATGCATTAATGAGGGGAGAAGTTGGCAGGAGCAGGAAATAAAAAGGTCAAAGGCCAGTGTGGCTGGTGTGGGGTAAGCAGAGAAAAGTGGCATAACATGAAGCTAAGGATGATTGTTATTTCTGGAAAAAATGTTCTGTTTTCCTGCCTTGATATTTATTTGAAAATCTTCATCTTTTCCTCCACATTTTTATGTGTTCAATTTTTTTTCCATTTTTGCACTGAAATGCCTAATAACAAGAGTAATATTTCTTCAAAAGTCATAAACACTTGTTTATGACACTTAGAAATAGGGCTTATATAATAACACAGGTCAAAATGCAAATAAACAAAAAACCTTGCTAAATACCAACTGGAACAGAAATTAGCCTTCTCATATTTAGTGGTGCTTGAAAAATATCTATTCTCACATAACTACTTGTACCTGTAGCATAATATGATTACATTTTCATTTGTTTTTATTTAAACTTGAAGCCATGATGTTACATAGAGTGATTTCAAAAATTCTTCCCAGATGCAGAATTAAAACAAAACATTGCAATGTAGAAATTCTGGCTGTAGAAGGATGACGTGCTCACGGAACGCAGATATAAAACCAGGACACGGTACCTGGAACAGGTATTTGAAGACTCTGAAAAGTACATGATAACGTGTACATTGAGGGAAAAAGAGATCAGAATTTGAAACACTGCTGAACTAATGATCGGTTTCCCCTTTTTGATCCTCAGGCACCCCTAACCAGGAAGTGTGCCCCAAGGTGAGGACCAGGGGCTGCAGGAGGAGGCCTCTAGCTCTGACTCTAGATGAGGGGAAGAGGAAGCCTCACACTCAGAGCAGGGGGTGTCCCGTGTATTCCTGTCCTTTGCTCTCCACCTCCCTCCTGCCTGCCTCTCCCTGGGAGGGATTCCCACCATGGTGTCTCCAGGCGTAGGTGTGGTAGTGAGGACCTGAAACTTTGAGTTCTTGTATGTAGTGTATCTACAGACATTGAAACCATACCAAGGAATGCTGTGATTTTGCTTTCAACAAAGTTTGCCCCGTAGCGTGGGGCAAATCCCTACTGACTTTTTTCTCCTCTGTTTCCTGCCACTTGGCCCTAGATGCGTGTATTGATGGGAAGGACACACCAGGGTGGAACAGTTAAAGCCCTGGTTTCTGGACAGAAAACAACATAGAGAAAACTTTAACAGAGGGCAGAGAGAGAGGAGCTCAGAAGAACAAGTCCAGAATTCCTGGGCTCACCCCTTCAGGGGCACACTCATGGCTCTGAGGCTAGATAGCTTATCCTATACTTGAACTGACTCAAGGGATAGGGCACTGTCAAGATCCCAGTCTGACCACTAGGTAGCGCATGACAGGGACAAATCTGAATGGCTCTGTAAAGATTTTCAAAACACTTGAAATGACACTGGAACCACAACCATGGAAGGCAGACCAGGACTTTGTGGTCTGAATCCAAGTGAGTTAGTTACATGCCCAAACAAAAATATTGATATCCTCCAAAACATTTTAATTAGATCTTGACGCATATCGAAAATGTCTAGTATTTAATCTCAAATCACTTGATAATAGTATCTTGTGAATTATACCTCAATTTTAAAAGAAATTGGACAAATTTATGGAAAAATTAACTAAACAACATACAATTTCTTAGTTTTGTCTGCTGAGAGGACACTGGGAAAAGTAACATCACAGTTGTCAACATAAAGTTAATGCCTAAAGGTGTTGAGGCAAATTCTGAGGACCACACATCTTCTGACTCTCTCCCACTGAGAGGGTAGAGTCTGTTTCTTCTGTTACTATTTGACTGATAGAATACAATGGGACTGTCTCTATGGCAGTTCCAGGGTTCCCTGTAAGAGGCTGGCCACCTGCACCTTGGTCACTTGGTGTCCTGAGAAATTTGGCAATTGAGCTAGCTAGAGAGAACACATGGAGGAGCCTTGAGACTACTTGGAGAGAGGGAGGGTATCATCTGAGTCCCAGCCTTCCAGACATCCCCACCAAAGTGGCAACCATGGCTCTTGAACCCTCCAGGCCAACTGAGTACCACTGGGTGACCTCAATCCATACCAACCAGTACCACGTGGAAGAGCTATGTCATCTAGCTGGGCCTTACCTGAATTTCCAATCCACAAGAATCTTGTGTGTGTGTCGTTGTACAGGCACAGACCTGTGAACTCAACTCCTAGGACATCCCTGTCTCAATGTCCCCAAGTATGAAACACTTTCCAAGGTACAAGAGGTAAAATAAAAAGGTCACTGTTTCAAGCAATACGTTTTGGAATAATTTGTTACTCAGAAATAGATAACTAAAATAGAAGTTTAGTTCTGGAAAAGGGGTACTATCATGTAAAACTTAAACTATATGTCATTGGCTTTGGGGTCAGGGGACAAGCTAAGGTTTGAGAGATCTCACAAGGACTTAGTGAAATTTAGGAGACTGTCTGTCAGAGCTTGAAGGACAGTAGAACAGGTCAATGTAACTATTGTTGGCAGGTAATGTGGAAAAGAGAAGACATTCTAATTATACTGCAAACCTGGCTAAAGAAATGTCCAGGCAGAACGTTGAAAGAACCAAGTGGCTTTTTCTGGCAGACTATGATAAAATACAAGAAAGAAATGAATTATAGAAGAAACTTCTCAGTTGCCAAACAGAATTTAGAAGAAATATAGAGGGCCCATGAGAGCCTTTCCTGTCATTTTCTCTGGTACAGAAGAGTCTTAAGAATGTGCCCCATAAAGTAGACTATTTCTACCAGGCAAAAACGCATAAGGCTATTATTGTACCACAGAACCCTGAATCTCTGTCCAAATTAGAAAAGGGCCTGAAAAGAAATGTGGATGTGGATTTTGTCTAAGGGATTGAATTCCAATACAATCTAAGAAATTGCTCAAAGGATGTCATTATTGCCACCTGAAAAATTCCATTGGATTTCACTGGCGCATAGAGGATGTGGGTTTCTTAGCGTGACTTGCAAAGCCCCCTTTACAATCTGACAATCCCAACCACAAGGAATTTTTCATCATTTCTGGAACTCACTATACTTTGCATCTCCAGATCTTGGTATACACAGGCCCCTCCCATGTGAAGCCCTCTCTGTCACTGGGGGTCATGAGCTCCCTCCAGGGGGTTGCCACTGCCTCCCGCACACAGCCCTCTGCCTCCCTGGGGCACTTTCTCCTGATTATCTGCATCTTTGTCTCGTGGTGAGTCCAGGGTTGGATCTGCTC
>NW_004567116.1:38997977-39005592 GCF_000260355.1 Condylura cristata | reverse complement strand
GGCCGTGCTGGCGCTTGGGATAGGGGACCCGGCAGCGGCAGCGGCGCGGGGCGACACGTTCTCGGCGCTGACAAGCGTGGCGCGCGCCCTGGCTCCCGAGCGCCGGCTGCTGGCGCTGCTGCGGAGCTACCTGCGCGGGGAGGAGGCGCGGCTGAGGGACCTGACCAGGTGAGGGCACACGACTGGGGGGAGACTGAGGGGCTTGAGTGGGGGACACTGAATCAGAAGGCCAGACGGAGACTCTATGATCACCCGAAGTGGGACCTCAGACCCAGCAGCATTCCTTGAGTCTGAGATTCTGTGGCTCAGAGTATCCCCAGGTCCGCTGGCACTCTGGGCGGGACCCCAAGACCCTGTGGCATGATGGGGTGATGGGGCAGCGGACTCAGTGTGCAACCTCCGGTGCTGTGAAACACACAGGGCACAGGGACAGATCCAGGGTTACCCAGCAGAGTTGATACCTGGTGGAAATGGTGCGTGGAGCAACTCTGAGGCCAGCTGGGGCTTGGGTCAGGTTGTTTTGGGGCCTAGACTCTTAGTACAAAGACACAGAGAAAGTGAGATGGAGAGAGAGACTACAGAGCTGTGCCACACATGTGTTCACCATGTGACCCTGGAAACTGATGTTTATGAGGTGACATTCTGTGACCATGTGTGAGATTTGCGGGTCTTTGGGACTGGATGGACATGATGCTAAGGATAGCTTACTCTCAAGTGTCCTTTAATGCATGGTATAGCTTTGCTTTCTAGTTTTTTCTTGTCTAGGTTCATTGGAGTCCAAATTCTTTGCTGGAAATAGAACAGGCTTGCAGATCGCAAGGTGATCTCCACTATCCTCTGTTGTTCTCATACCACTAATTTCTTTATTTGGGGAGCTCAGCTGGAGTTTGCGGGGTGGGGTTGGGGGGGTGCTGGTCAGAAGCCTGGAGCAAGTTCTCCCAGGGAACAGACTCAGAAGTGAGCTCTGTCACAGCTGTCACAGGAGGAGGTTTTGCGCAAATCTTTTATCATTCAATACTTTGGAATAGATTTTTGGCATTACGCTCTTAAGAAAAGGAGAAGTCACTTAATACACGAGAAATGGAAGTTTAGTCGTTTATCCAAGATTATAAATCTAATAGGTAGCAAACCCAGGCTTAGGACAGAGTTCCTCTGGTTGTTTCTTTCCCTCCCATGTAAAGTCCCCACTGCTTGCTTTATCTCATAGGCCAGGATCCAGGCCAAGCCCCTAAATTACCGAGGCTTCATGAGCAGGTGGGGTGTATAGCCATAGTAAGTCTGGTTAGGGAATTTAACAGACATCTGTTGGAATCTGTGGTTCTGACCTTGGGCAGGTTCCCTGGTCTCTTGAAGCATTAGTATCCTAATCTGTAAAATGATGGTAATGATAGTATCTCCCCCATAGAGTTGTTGGAAGAATTAATTAACCATGTAAATGTATTTTTCACTGTACTTCAGATGGAATAATTGCTCAACAAATGTTAATTTTTATGATCATTATTTATGTTAAGACTGACTGGTGAAACTTTGGCTATAAGCATTAACTAGGGGTATGAGAGGCCAGAAAATAAGAAAGAACCAAGAATTCTAGAATCTATTTTCGTAAGACTTATGAACATTTAATTTCCAAAAATCTTAGCTTGATATTTCAAATACTGTTCTCAGCTTGATGCTCTAAAACTAATAAAATATTTGCTTTTGAAAGCAAGAATTTTGGCAGTTCCTGCTCATTTTCCTATACTCCCAATCTGGTGATTTTATGTAACTTGAGCTGTTATGTCTAAGGCCTTCATTGGTGTAATTTTTTGAATTTCTAAATTTAGAAATGGAATAGTTTTCGATGTTGAAACTACTCTCTACCTCAAGTTATTGAATAAATAGTATATTACTGCAGTACAGGTCGTTATATAATTAGCATTTATAACTAGTTTTATATATATGGACAGAGATAAAATTACCAATGTGAAAGGTGGTATCAGCAACAAATATTTCTGTGCTAAGAATTATAAATTCAAAAAGTCTCAGAGGAACCGAGACCAAGCGTCTCTCAATTCCAAAAAAGAAACATATTGAATTAAAACAGTTCATGTATTCAATTGGATCCTGTCCAGGATATGTTTAATGCAGGGACTGTGTTACAAATTTTATGTGCAGATTCTTGAAGGAAAGGATCTGATTTTCCACTCTCAGTAGCATTTGCTCAAGCAAAGAGGTATGAGGAAACTCTGAGGTTTGAATTCAGCTTCCAGTAAGCTGGTCATTGGAACCAGCTATTTGCTCAGAGGCTGGGCATAAAGCCAGCATTTGGATTTCAAACCAGCCTCAGCTATCAGCTGATAGTTTTTTCCCCTTTATATGAGAGAAAAATGGCATATCTGAATACTGAATTGAATCATGTGCTGCAGCAGAAGCCAAACAACTGACCTAAGTAAATTGACCCCCAAATATAAGATGGAATGTAAAGAGAACACACAAGGAGTTTAACATACTTTTGATATGATGGATAACTTTGGATAAGTCTTCACCTCTTTACCTTTCCACTGTCCCATGTCTCTTCTGGTACATATTAAATTTTAAGGGATCGAGTTATTCAGTTGTGAAAAGTGGGCTTGTTGAAAGAATTCATAGAGCTCTGCCACATTAGACCAGTTCTGACATTTTATGGAGGAGGAAACAGATGGCTATTTAGAGGCTGTGGTGGGAGGCATCTCAGGTATCCTTCCTGTCCAACTGTCTTATAAAATCACTGCCCACTCAGCCTCAGTTTTCCCTGGGCACTTACTCTTCAGGTTGGATTCAAGCCTAAGTCTTTGAGTAGAAGTGTTTTTGTCTAGCAGTGGAATATCTTTCACTAAGTAGTTCCATATGGAGCCGAAGCAGGAAATAATGGGTAATAAAAGAAGAAAACCCCACACCCTGAAGGCTGGTTTAGTTACAGAACCTTAGTGTAGCAACTTTTGAGCTGACATTCAGGGACATGCCAGGCTTCCTGATGTCCTCCCTAGGACTCCCAGGTCCAGATTCTCCTTCCTTAGTTTGACTTCTTAGAGGCAACTTGAAGCAAGATACTTATGTCAGACTCCGGCTCAAAGTTGAGCACTCTTTACATCCAAAAATCCTCAACTCACTGTCTGCTTCAAGGTATTGAAATCTGCCCCCACCCTTCTCTCTTTCCATTACTCTTGCCAAAGACTTTTATGTTCTCACATACACTAGAACACATTAATTTAATTCCATCTCCTTTTCACTTTGCACACACTTTTTACTTTTACTTATGTTGGTTTTGAAATTAGTTACTTTAAAGCGAGAGGAAAATTCTTAGGAGGCAAGACTAGAAGTCAAGCCTATACATTTTATTATTAATCTATAAATTTCAATAATTAAATTGCATTAGTGTGTTAGAAATGAAATAGCCATAGTTAACAGGAAAGGAAATAGCATTTATTGATTATATGAATGCTTTTGTAGGACATCCAAGGCGGAGAGAAATTAACTAGAAAGATGATCCCTTCTGCCCTTTCCTGCAAATGTAGGTAAGCCAGAAGTGTTAGAAGCATGCTGGACAACCCTGCGCCTTTATTCCCCATTACAACCATCATTGGTTTCTAGATGGTCTGCTTCTTACATTTCCCTGGAATCCACCCATTTCTTTGCTCCTACTCACTGTTTTGGTTTAGAACCTCCTAACTACTCTTTCTGCCTTCAACCAATTCTACCACTGAACCCAACATTTCAGTGGCTCCTGATAACATACAGGGTACAAACTAATGTACCCTATCAGTTGCCCCCATTTCTCCAGTCTCATCTCCTGCTCATCTGCCCAATATACCTTATGATCCAGCAATACACAACTGCTTGTAATTCCCCGACTGTATCCCTCTGTAGCTTAACTTACAATGAACTGTCTTTGTGTGCCTATGTGGTCTCCTTCCTTCCTCATTATTTGCATTCACCCAGCAAGTCTCAGTTTATAATTTCCTCTGTGAAACCTTTCCTGACTCGCTCTAGCCAAGTTAATTACCTCCTCTCTTGTAAACCCCAAGCTTTGTTCTTAAATCTGCTGTTGCATCTGTAATGTAATTACTAGCGAGTCATGTGACCAAGGTAATTGTTTATTCGATTTTTTGTTCCTAGCTCCAGAAGAGTATATTTCATTCATTCTTTCATAGAATTACATATTGCACTTAGGTATAGATTGATGAGAGAAACAGCTATTTCCTTGTCTGTGAAACTCTTTATTTAGTCCATGATCCCATCTTGCCTTGTATCCTTAGCATTGAGCATGGAGTCCAACTTCCAGCAGGTAATCAGTATAGGCTGACTGTTGAATGAACAAATATATGTCAAGCCTTTGTTCCCTGTTGGTTTGAAAAGCATGCTTCCTCCCTTGTTTGTCTCAACCCATGAGAAATGTAATAGTAAAATCAGCTGGGAATCCCAAATTTCAGAATTCAAGGCCAGTCCTGGCTTTGTTACTTACTATCAGTTGAACTCATTTTAATTTCCTCTCCTGCAAAATGGCATGAAAAGTCTACTCTAAGAATTGAAGGCTTAATGGAGACAAAGGACTTAGCTGAGTGCCTAACACATAGTAAGGGCCCAAAAAGTTATAGCTGTCAATATTTTAACTATTCCTTCAGGATTCAGACCAAGTACCATCTCCTCTTGGAAGCCTCCACTCATTCCTCCTGACCCCGCCTGGGTTAGGTGTCCTGCCTACAGATGGCCACAGTATTCCACGGCATTACAGGCTCACTTCTCTCATGGCACGTATCACAATTATTGTAATTATTTCAACAACTTTTTGACATTTTGCCAGAGTCTAAATATTGAGTATAGAATGATGGGAGAAAAAAAAGTATTCTTGTTTGTTGAGAGCTGACCCTTGTTTTGCCTTTGTATTTCTAGAATCTAGCACAGAGCCTACCAGACACTAATTGGTCACTGGAGACAGACTCATGAAGAACTGGGTGGATCTGCTTTTGTTGTGTTGGCAATTTTCATATTCTTTGTGCTTATGAGTTGGAATATTACTTGAGTCTCAAGAAATGGAGCATCTCATTTTTAACTTCTCTTCACATATAAGAAGAGCTTTCCCTCATGTAGTAGTTGTTTCAGTTGGTGAGATCATTCCATTACTCTTTTTCAGGTTCTATGACAAGGTGCTCTCTTTGCATGAGGATTCGGGGATCCCTGTGTCTAACCCCCTGCTTGCATTCACTCTCATCAAACGCCTGCAGTCTGACTGGAGGAATGTGGTACATAGTCTGGAAGCCAAAGAGAATATCCAAGGTAATGAGGGTAAGAAGGGAGATTCCATGTCCTGACTGAATAGGAATGAGAGAGATCCCATAGGATATGGTGAAGGGTAATGAAATGGGTTGGTATTATCTCCTTAGCTCTTTACAAAAAGCAAGGTTCCCTTGTTAGTGTGTGTGTATGATTAGACATTAGGAAGCAACTTCATAAATCTATTATCTTATTTGATCTTCACTACAACTCTGTGAACTACAAGGTCATATTTTCCCTCTTACACATGTATAGAAATTAATGTCTTCTAATAACTTCTATCCTATTAAGTTGCCACTACAGTGTTATCTGTAACAAAATCACCTTCCTAATTTACTCCACTTTGTACTTCAGGAAGTTTATTGACTTTGGGGAAGTTAAGAGGTGGAAGAGTTGTCCCCCTAAGGTTCCTAGGCAGCTGGCATGTGGGTCAGCTCCCTGGCTGGGAATTGAAATCAGGTCCTAGTGGTGATAGTGCTGTGGCCACCACATAGGCCACCAGGGAGACCCTCTATTGTTTTCTGAATGGTGGATTGAAGATTTTACAACTTCCCCAGCTCTGAAGGATGGTTATGAGAAAGTGGAACAAGACCTACCTGCATTTGAGGACCTTGAAGGAGCTGCACGGGCCCTCATGCGGCTGCAGGACGTGTACCTGCTCAACGTGAAGGGCCTTGCCCAAGGTGTCTTTCAGAGGATCACTGGCTCTGCAGTCACTGACCTCTACAGTCCCAGACAGTTGTTCTCCCTCACAGCTGATGACTGCTTCCAAGTTGGCAAGGTAACGATATTCAGAGGAGGGGAATTTGGTTAGTGTCAGTTTGTTGTGGATGAAGTGACTATATCTCAACCGCTTTGACATACTCTTAATCCTGACAGCAAACTTAGAAATTTGGTATTTATTCCTCATTTCAGATGAAGGCATCCAGGTTCACAGAGCATAAGCCTGTGGGTTTTTAATCTTTGAACCCCATGCTTTTCTTCAATGGTGCTCACATAAGATGCTCTTGAGAATGAAGGGAGTTTTTTAGGAAAGCAGACAAAAGCTGGCACTGTGCTGGGCAAATAATCCTTGCTCATTCTCACCAGAGCACTCTGCCAGTAGATGAACAGCTGGATGGGAAGGAGAACCAGGGTTTAAAGGGTGGGAGAAAGGGGTAAGAGATGGTGATGGAAAGGTAAAATAACACAACCTCAGTCTCCTAAGGATTTCAGAACCCTTGCAACATTCCCTAAACACTTAGAAATAGCAAATTAGTCAGAAAGTATGCTGTACTCTTTAACATTACTTGAGATAAAAGACTGCAGGAAATGTCCATATAGGATAGTTAATTAATCTTTGCTCATAAATATAAGTACACCCAAAGTCACCTTGCAACATTCTCTTTGTTGGCCTATGCTTCTATAAAGGAGTAAATCTTTTTTAATTTGAGTATGTACATTGCAGAAAAGTGAATTTTTCCTGTCCTGAAGTATCCATTAGCAGATCTAAGAGCCGACTTCATGTGTCCTGGTTCCAAGTTTTGGGAATCAACCTTCCAAATTATACAGAGTGGGCTGCCCTAAGCTTTTCTTACCTTCCCTGAGGTGCCAGACGGAATCAGGTTCAGTCATCATGTTCATGACTTATTTAAATTTACGCCAGTTTAAAATGGTTCTGGTACAGAAATAATATGTTTCCCTAGAGATAACTTTGTGAGTCTAAAACCATATGTTAAAAATTTAGTAAGTTACTTTCTGAAAGCCTCAATAGCAATCTTTATTTTTATGTTTATTTACTCATTGGCTATTTATATAATATCATTATATTTATAATGGAGGTGAAAGGTATATTAGATTTTTGCTTTATTTTTCAGATTTCTTGCTGAATATTCTTTTATATTCTTTATTTTTTAATTGAGGGGACATTGGTTGGCAACACTGTGTATGATTCTGAGGTATAGCTCACACCTCTTCTGAGCTATAATGAATCCACAGTCCCCCACCATCGTCCCCTGAGCCCCTCCCCATTTGCGGTCTATGACTACCATACCCCTCTAGAAACCTCATTCTACAGGCAGATTGCTAGGATTTGTGTTAGTACACAAATCCTTTTTTCCCTATAGTTCTAATATGAGGAAATTTGTCTTTGTACTTCTGACTTGTTATGTTCTATTCAGATCTTCTTCATCTTTATGATTGGGAGGATGCTAAGTTATCTCAATATACCATACTGCTGAGATACAAAGTTCCTTATTAATGAAATAAATATTAGCTTAGCAAATAAAGCTTAATTATTTTTCATTACTTGGTGATTATTCATCAGCTCAACCTTTGTTTTTTTTTT
>NW_004567116.1:38937813-38997012 GCF_000260355.1 Condylura cristata | reverse complement strand
GGGGTGAGGTGGTATCTCATTGTGGTTTTAATTTGCATCTCCCTTATTACGAGTGATGTTGAACATTTTTTCATATGCTTGTTGGCCATCTGCAAAAAAATGCTTATTTTTAAAAAAAATCTTTATTTATTTATGAATACAAGAACTGGAGGTAGGCCAGAGGTTCAAGGACTCACTAGAAACAGAGTGGGGAGCAGAACAGGGAGATCAACTGAAATGCACTGCTGAGGGGAGCAGCAGATGAGACAGGAGAGGTCTGCTGTGCCATGTGGGTCAGCTCCATGGCCAGGGATCAAACCCAGGCTTCAATGGCTGGTGATAGTTCTGACACTTAGCCCTTGTGCCACCAACAAGGTGGATTATTGTTTAAGTGGCAGAATTGCAGTATCTCCAAGTTCTGTCTTTCTGCCTGTGTGTAAGTTATTCCTGAATTATATTTGCTGTAAGAGTCCTAACTCTGTGACTTTATAACTCTATGCTCTCTCAAAAATCAACCTCCAGGAAATTCCACATGTCATGCTGGCATTCTAGTCAACTATAAGCTATTAGGAGGCAGGAGCTATGTCTAGTGTGGGTTGCCATATTCCCCACATTCCAATATTTAATAAAGAACAAATGCACTTAGCTCTCTTAGCATTGCCATGTGGGGCTAAATCACCATGTTACAATTGCTGTTTATTCATGTGCCTCTTGTTTGATTATAAACTTTTTAAAGGCAGTTGCTATCGTATTGTCTTCCTAAAAGCCATTTCTTTTGAGCATTCATATCGTTCTGCCTAACAGTATTTGAGTTCATCTTCACTCTTCTCCCAGATTATAAATTCAGTCTTTTCTAGAATTCTTGTGCCTTCTCTACATCTAGCATAATGCCGTGTGTAATAAATTGAATTAAGTGAAGCTGAGAAGAAAATGTGACTTCTTGGGTTCCAAAGTCATCCACATTTTGTCATTTCCTTTTCTCTGCTTGTGGAGTAAGGTGTTAATGGCATGCTTATGTTCTCTACAGGTGGCCTATGATATGGGCGATTTCTACCATGCTATTCCATGGCTGGAGGAGGCTGTCAGTCTCTTCCGAGGATCTTATGGAGAATGGAAGACAGAGGATGAGGCAAGTCTGGAGGATGCCTTGGATCACTTGGCCTTTGCCTATTTCCAGGTAGGGGAATAAGAGAGATTCACTGCTTGCATCCTGATAACTGTGATGCTTAGCAGTTTTCTGAGCATTTTCATATGTCAAATTATCTCACCTTCCTAATAGGAATAAATGTGAATCAAGCAAGACAATTGTTTTATTATTTCCAAATTTCATATGTGAGTAAACTCAATCTCCAAAAAATTTATAGAGCTGGATTTATACCCCAAGTCTGTCTTCCTCTGAGTCCAGTGTCCTTTTTAGTACATTGACTACATTAAAGCCTTCTGCTCCCAGTCAGAGGTAGCATCTCACTTGTAGTTGCACAACTCTATCAACACATGTTTAAGGGGTTCACAATCCATGTAGATCACTCTTTTGCACTTTCAACAACTTTTATGCTACATAAGTCTTCACAATATGTCTTACCATATGTCTGAAGAAGAAGTTTGATTACTATCCTCTTCCATCTTTAACAACTCAAACAATGTGACCAGTGCCGACCCACAGAGTGGACATCACTGGCTTGTAGTATCAGGCTCAGTGTCTCCTGGAGGTGTTGATTGTCCTTGATACTGTTGATCTATGATCTTTTGTACCCTAAGAGGAAGTTCATTTCCCTAAATACAGGAGCTGCCATCTCAGGCATAGCCTATCCTTTTCCCACCGGAGTTATATGGACTTCAAGAATTGACTGGAAAAATTGCTACAGAGCCAATTCCCGAGAGTTCCCAAAACTAATAAGCTATTTCTGCTCCCTACATTCCTTTCTCTTTCCCTCTTTTCCTGAGAAAAGGGAGGAACATGTGAGTGCTCCAAACCTATAGGTTGCTTCCAAAGCGGATTTATTCCCAATGCAGCAAATGGTCGTCTCAGTAAGGTTCCTGGTAAGTAGATCTTTGTCGTAAATCTTTCCAGCCTTCTTTTTCTAACTCTCCTGCTCAATTGCTGAATATTAAAGCTGAAATAAAATCACCATGATATAAGAGAAGTAATTAAATTTTAATAGAGGAAGAAAATGGAGAATTGATACAGAGATCCAGAAAAGAGAAACCAGTGCCGCTTACCTTGAAAGATGGGTTTTAAATAGGCACTGTGTTTGCTTTCTCTGTTCCCACCCTTCCCACAATTGTGCTTTGTCTGGTAAATCTCAGTCATCTTAGAAGTCTTAGCTCAAATATCACCTGTTTTGTGAAGTCTTTCTTAATTCTTGTTAGGCTTTATAAACTTCACTTCTTTGTGTCCCTACAGCACATTTTTAAAAAGCCACAGTAATGGGGGCCTCCCTAATCGTGGAGGGGTTAAAATCTCAGTCTATCAAGCTATCACCAGCCACTGTAGCATGAGTTTGATCTCCAGCCAGGGAGCTGACCCACCTGACGCAGCAGATCTCTCCTGTCTCTCCCGCTGCTCCCCTCAGCAGTGCATTTCAGTAGATCCACCTGTTCTGCTTCCTACTCTGTCTCTGGTGAATCTTTTCACCACTACCCCCCACCCCCAAAACCCTGGCCTATACTCCAGTTTTGTATGCATATATAAATAAATAAAGCCACAGTAATGGAACACAGGAAGCATTGTCTTCCAAATTATTTGTGGCCTTCTTTCCTTCCCAGTAAATGAGGGATAAATACCCATACATGGTATATTTTATAGATCATGTATGTTACATATATGTTATATATAATGGAATAGAATATAATAAACTGCTTTTCATGTGTTTTAGTAAATAATTATTCAGTAACTGCTAATAAATGAGACCACAGAGTAGCAGTTAAGCCATAGGCTCTAGAGACAGATTAGAAATTCTGTCCCACTCTGTGCTTTACAATATTTGATTAATTTTGTCAGTGGATAAATGAAATGTAGTACATACATCCAAAAAATGGTATTCAGTCTTAAAAAGAAAGGAAATTCTGACGCATGCTATATGAATGAACCTTGAAGATATTGTATTATATAAAATGAACCTGTCACAGCAAGACATATACTGTGTAATTCTACTTATAGAAGTTACCTAGACTAGTCATATTCAGTGACAAAAATAATGGTGGTTGCCAAGGACTGGAGGAGAGGGAGAAGGTAGGGAAAATTGAGTTTTTTTTTAAAGAGTCCAGCGGTTCACTTTTGCAAGATGAAAAAATTCTAGAGATAAGTTGCACAACAATGTGGATATATTTAAAAGTATTAAGCTGGATACTTAGAAATGGTTAAGATAGTAAATTTATATTGTTGTATTTTATCACAATTAAAAAAGATAATTTAAAAATCCTGTTTTGGGAGACTATGTAGTGATATAAAAAATACTCCTACTAACAAGGTAGAGCAAAACAATCAGGATGTGAAATTGTGTAAAAATTAAGATACTCACTATGTAAATACCCCTATGTTAAGTGGTTGGGGTACTTGGTTTTCAGCAGAGATTTTTTTTTCTGTTTCATATGGTATATAGTGTGCTTATTATTGCTTTTCATCATTAAAATTGAATTTCTTTAATATGCAAATATGATCCAAAGGAAATACAGTTCGGTGAGTAAATCACCAGCCACAGCCTCCAGGGCAGGACCCAGCCCAGCCAGCCAGGCTGGCTTCCCAGGTAGCCTGTAGATCCCTGTGTCCTTTTGACCTTGTGTAGCTCAGGTAAAATAGCAGTAGGCAGGGGGATTACATTTGAGATGGTAAAAAAAAATGTACAAAATGATGTAAAAATAAACTGTTATAAAATTTTTTAAAAATTACCATAATGTTAAAAAAAAAATAGCAGTAGAGAGAGCTCCAAACTGTGCATGTGCAGAGGGAATGTTTCAAGTTTAGTGTTTCCTTTGCCTCCCTCCCTAGCTAATTTTGTAAACTACAGAAAGTACTGAGCCAGCAGGAGAAACTTTTTTTTTTCATGAAAGTTTTTATAGTTTATATTAAGTTTCATAATACAACACACCAAAATAATGATAGTGTGGAATTATGTAGTTCTGCCTGCTTTAAGGTTAGAAGGGGCTTTTAGAAAAATTATTTTCATTTCGTTTTCTGTCTTCCTGGTGTGGGTGTAAGTGAGAAAACTGAGAAGATCTGATTTGCATCAAGGCTACAAATCCTGAATTAGGCAGAGAATTTTTCTATTAGTTGCCTCTTATTTCATGAGTTTTATTATCTACTTGTGGTGATAGTTGGTGGTTTAGTCAGAGGAGACATCCTCCATGCAGTTAACTCTTCTTTTTCTTTTTTTTTTACTAGGCAGGAAACGTTTCATATGCCCTCAGCCTCTCCCGAGAGTTTCTCCTCTACAGTACGTAATGATAAAGGATAAATCACAGGTCTGATTCACCAGGAAATCTTTTCTACTGTTGGGCCTCGATCTCTACAAGTGAAATACAGCTTTCTATTTTTATTCTTCTAATTTCATAATTCAAGTCACATTTCTAATTGTGGATTAAATCTTACCTATATACTAATCTATGCATCAGAGAGAAATTTTGAAGTTAGTTGGAAAATGCTAAGAAGAAATCATCTGTCCCTTACCTCACTGATTTCCAACCAGTAGTAAGTGTTACTGTATTAGGGAACCAGTTCAGGAATAGAAACCAGTTTGATCAGAGACATTTAAGGACCCACGTAATCACAAAGAACTGTGTATGCAAGGAAAGTGAGTCAGTGGGATAATTCACTTTGGCTGTTTACTGAGATATCCATCCTTCCCTTTAAACCAGAGCTCACTTTGCTGGATAAGCATCCTGTCTGGTAAGCCACAGCCCTCTTCAGGCAGCCCCTTGCTAGAGTTTGTTAGAAAGGAAACAGTTGAATTGGAGTCTCTTAGGCTAAAACCATCAGACATAATGTCACAGGGCAATTCCAGTGTGAAATGGTTTGGCCTGACTGTTGGTCCTCACCTGCACACTTAAAAGGGACTTATGAGACTCAGTTGTAGGTGCACACAGGCTAATAAGCCAAAAGGGAAAGTGAAGAAATGAATAACTCAAGGAGAAAGAGAGAGCAATAAATTGGTGAATGTGTCCTATTTCTATCCATCTGGACCCCCAATAGCACGCTAAAAGCTGATGAAAAACCAAAGATCCCCAAGACCCACATATCTGCTTATATACAAAACCTGGCTGCTTAAACTCCCCCCCTGCTCCCAGCAACCCTCCCTTCGGTGGTGATGACATTATGGGATTTCTGGTCCTTGGTGTCTTGGATCTCTTTGGTCTGGGATGGGGCTAGGGGTCATAAAACCTACTTGTGGAGTTTGTTCAGGACATACCTTCCCACCTGCCAATAATACCTAACTTAACTGCAGTTTCAGGAATGTAGTCCTAAAACTGGGCAACATGGAATTTTCTGGTCAGCACTAATGAGGTAATATTTTCCCAATTCCCAAAGGAACATGAGATAATCTCCCTAAAGACCTCTTCCCACTCCCCAGAGGTCGGTTACCTAAGCATGAAATTATTTCTGCTTCTGTTTTTTTGCTTTCCTTATGTTTGTAAAAACCTTCATCTTGTACAGTTTTGTTTTGTTTTGTTTTAGCTTTCTTCTACTTGTTAGATGTGATGCCGCTGACTCAGAACTCTTTTAGTAGAGTCAGTTAGATCTTTAAAAATAATGCAGCTGGATTTTTGTTGTTGACAATGTAAACAAAAGGGAGACCACCTAACTTAGCTTTCTGGTTGGATGTTTTTGCTTAACATTTTGATTATAGGTGTCTTCCCAGGTTTTCCTTTAATAAGTATTTATATATTCAAATAAGTACATAATCACTACTATGTTCTATCATGTATAAAGAACTTTGTGTAGCACTTTATAATTGTATTTATTACTTTTTAATGAGTCCATTTCGTAACATTATTCCTTTCTGCTTGGATAAACAGTAGAGTAAGGAAGTAACTGTATGACCTGGGAGCATGTGGGCAAATACTGCAGGCACAATTGTAATCCAACCTTCCTTTTAATTCCTCATTCTTGATCTATAAAAATCTCTACTTCTTCCAGAGGATCCAATTTATGAGCAATTTTAAATGGATAAGTAGGATCCAACAAATTGAGATTCCCACTTCCATTTCTGCCTTTGCAATGTCATCACTGGACTCATCATTTCCCATTCCTCCAAATTTCATTTCCCCTCTTGTTAAAAAAAGAGAGAGAGCGTGGTAATTACTGACCCCTTCTCCCCTCCTTGGTCAGGGTTGTGGTGGTGTTAGGAGTATATGAGCTCCTCAGAGAAAGTTGTTTTGGGAGCACTGGAGTAACTGAGCACCTCCTGAGATGGGAGAATCATGCACAGGGCTTCCTGGGCAGGCATGGGCACTTGCCAACCCACATGGCAGCCACAGTAGGCACAAGCAGGTGGGCACAAACGATGTTTAGACCTTGGTAAGGACCATAGCTAGAACCAAAGTGAAGATCCCCTTTGCCCCATTCCGCACTAAGCCTGGACCCATTAGGAATTTTGAAAAGCCAAGTAGATTGGGAATGAATTAGTTTCTAGTTCTCCAGAGAAGAATAAATTCTTTCTACCATACACTGTGGTTCTCTAGACTTCTCTTTCTTAGCACTTGCTTGCCATATTTGATGCTAGTAGTTATTTAGCGTGTCTTTTCTCCATTAGACTCTAAGCTCTGAGAGGTTAGCCTCCAGCACAGTATCAGGTACACAGTAGGTAGTCACTGACATATATCGAATGGATGAGTCAATGAATGAATGAAGCTACTTCCCTCCACAGAACTGATCATCACTCTATCCTAGAGCAACCATCCTCAAGATTCCTTGGCCTAAGACTATCAAATACCACTTTCCTTCACAAAGCCCTTTATAACTCCAGAGCTACCAGGCCCAACTCGCTCTTACTTTAAGACCAGACACTCTTCTGAGAGTGAGGGCCTTATGTCCTCCAGTGCATGGACACTAGTTGTTATTTAAATACCATGTCACTAGTCGGATACAACATCAAGCTGTCAGAAACCTTGGCAGTGTTCCCTGGGATTACTGTATTAGTCTGTATTATTTCCTTCTCTGATTTCTCCCAGGCCCAGAGAATAAGAGGATGGCCAGGAATGTCTTGAAATATGAAAAGCTCTTGGCAGAGAACCCCCACCAGGCTACAGCTGAGGCTGTCATCCAGAGGCCCAATGTACCCCACCTGCAGACCAGAGACACCTATGAGGGGTTATGTCAGACCCTGGGATCTCAGGTAGGATTCTTCAGGGAAAGAGAAAGGGGGGACAAGCTTGGCTAGAGAGGGAAAGTCAGAATTGGAACATGTAGATGGAAAGAGCTGATGCATTTAAAGAAAACAAAAAGCTCACTTGGGTAGCATCAGAGTAAGCATATACTGATTCTAATGCATTCCAGTTTTTTATGCTGTGGCTTCCTGAAATAAATTTCTGCTCCTCCACACTTCTTCTCTTATGCTGATTTTAGTCTTCCCTTCCAGCCCACTCACTACCAAACCCCCAGCCTCTACTGCTCCTATGAGACCAATTCCAGCCCCTACCTGCTACTGCAGCCTGTCCGGAAGGAGGTCATCCACCTGGAGCCCTATGTTGTTCTCTACCATGACTTTGTCAGTGACTCAGAGGCTCAGAAAATTAGAGGACTTGCAGAACCATGGGTGAGTCTCCCCAAAGTCTGCAGAGGATTCCCCTTAATGTGCCTTCAGTTCAGCAGTATGAGACGGGGTAGCTTAACAACCAAGCACATCATTGGTTCAGGAGTTCAAAATGGCAGCTACTCCATAAAATTAATCAGTGATGGGAAAAACAGTGATGGTTGCAGTGGAGGGAAGGGGTTGGCTGGGAAAGGATACAGGGGGGGTTTCTGTACTCTTGGTATCTTGTTGAGGATGTGAGGGTGCATGAAAGCATGCATTTGCCAAAACCCAGCAAATGGCATCCTTGAGATACATGCATATCATTGTATGTGAAGCTAGCCTCCTGTCAGTCATTCCACATTACTGGTCCGAGAAAAATAAAAGGATGAAATGATAGGGATAAGGAGTAGTATCCTGTTGCAGATTTAAAGAATCACAGGGGGACCCTACATGGTGGCGCAGCGGGTTAAAGTGCAGCACTGTGAAGCTATCAGCATCTGCTTCGGTGCAAGTTTGAACCCTGCCCCAGGAAGTGGCCCACATGGCACAGCAGACCTCTCCTGTCTCACTCACTGCTCCCCTCAACAGTGTACTTCATTGATCTGCCTGTTCTGCTCCCCACTCTGTCTGCACCTCTCACCACCCCTGCACCTCTGTATGTATAGATAATAAATCTTAAAAAAAAAAAAAAAGAATTACAGGGGAAAGATCTAAATCAGTTTCATTATTTGATTAGAGGAAACTAAGTTGCAAAGAGGGAAAGTTCGCACATGCTCAAGGTCACACGTGTGGCTGGAGCAGAACTGGAACTCAGAGATACATTACTACTGTTCTGTTGCTCAGCCAGTTAACTTGGCCTAGTATGTCTGTAACCAGCAGTAAAGTTTCCTTTCTTTCTCACATTGTATTCTTGCCTGGGCTGGCTACGCTTTGTACCATACTGTATCACAAATACGCAGCCTGACAAAACAGCCTCATTGGGCACATCGGCAGTCTTGTGGGAGAGGAAAAAGACAAAGATGGCAAACTACAAGCTGGTTATTAAAGCTTTTGCTTGGGAGTGCCGGATATTACTTCTGCCCACATTTCACTGGCGAAGGCGAAGCATCTGCTCCCACTACAGCAGGGAGAGTAAATCTAACTCCCTGGCAGGCAAGGTGTGGCAAATCTCCAGCCTGGCAGGCTTGCTGTGTCTGGAAAGGGGACATTTAATTCTCCCAGGAAGCGTGGCAAATATTTAGAAAAATAATACTATTTCATCATTTTAATAAGCATGTGGCCTCATGCAAATGGCACACAAAGACTGAAATGCTTATGTCATTGTGCCCTTAGTAGTGTGTTGTTCATCCAGGCAGCATTTAGTCATCGGCAGCAGAGTACATCCTGCTGTGTACCAGATACCATAATGGATGCTGGGCTTTTCCAGAGGGATTGTGTAATGATTCTTTCTCTGTCAGAGCTTACGGCATAAAGGGACAACCAGAGATTTATGAGACACTGTGATGCATGTTGTTTTAGAAGGAATTGTGCTGTGGCAGCATGAAAAAGGCAAACTGGCTCTGAGGGAAAGGTAGGTTGGGGAGAGGAAAAGCAATCAAGGCTTCCCTACAGAGGTGAAATTCAGCAGAGTGACTTGGTGGCAAAGGGTGATCCAGAAAGATGAAAGAATCTGTGTGAGGACCTGCTGTGAAATGTGTTCTGAGAACGAGCAGGAATTGGGTAGCTGAAGTGTGCAAGGGGCGTAGAGGGGGGTGGAGGGTGAGAGGAGTGGGCATTACCCCAAGAAGGCAGTAAGTACCAGGCTGAGGAGCTGGGGGTTATACTTTGGGCTGTTTGTGGGACAGTTTGAAACAAGAGAGTGGTATGATCAGGTCTGTGAATTGTGAGGAGGACTGACAAAACACACAGGAGAACAGTAATAATGATTTCAGCCAAAGTGATCCCAGTAATGTCTCATATCTTTGTACAGAAGATTAAGTTCCAGTGTATTTTCAATAATGTAGGTTTCTCAGTGAGTCAGTGGTGGCTTTCAGCCAGCAGCTACTTTTTCCTTAAAGCCACTCTGTTGTCATGGTAACAGGAGGGGTTTCCAACCTAGGGAAGTTCATTCAAACCTTCCTGGCCAGGGCATTATGGTTTGGTTTGCACCGATCTCATCACACTCCCCTTTCCCAGAAGGGCCCTGCTGGGTTGGTCTTCAGCTCCCTCAGAAATCAGCCCTTATATGGGTTTATATGATAGTAGCCACATCTTGGGAGTTGAGTACAGATGCCTCCGTGGCTTGTGTTGAATTATCTGCTTCCTATTCACTATCCCTTTCTCCAAAAATGAGCCCTGTCTCACACACACACACACACACACACACACACACACACACACACACGTCCCACATCTTGTACACAATGATGTGGCTGGAAGCTACACCACCTTTGGCCCATTAGCCCTGACCACTCTGGCCACTTTTATTGTTCCAATAGAACATTCTTTTCAGATTGCTTTTGGGAACCACATACAAAATTTCCATGTCCTCTGAACTTAAAGCTCTTGTAGTTGTTTGGTACTTAATTTTTCATTTGTTCTGACATATATGTTGCCTGGTATCACAGACACTTTTATGGGCTAGCGTTCTGTCTCTCCAGCAAGATAATTGTCCTTCTTACATGCCAAGCCTCATATTAAGCAGCCATAATAGTCTTTAAAAGGTCACATTCGATTCTGTCAAGCCCTAATGAGTCACGTTTGCCCAGAAACGACTGCAAGGCTGCGAGGCTTCACTGTTTCGGACTCTTTCTTGCATGTCTTCTTTGTACTCAAGGCCCCGACTACACTAAACAATCTGCATTTCTGTGAGTGGGTCAAACTCACATCTTGGCCTGGAATGCCCTTCCCGGGGCTCCTTTTCACCTGCATGATTCCAATTGTCACTTGGCATGCTGGGAAGCCTTCCCACCCCGCATAAGAGTGGGCTAATGCTTCTGTCTCTATAAGGCCTTGTACTTGCCCCTTACAGTCTCCTTGCAGGGGCTGATTGGTGCTTATGTTGTTTTTTTTTTAAAAAAAATATTTATTTATTTATGCATACAGTACTGGGGTACAGGCCAGAGGTGCAGGGGCAGTGATAGGCTTCATCAGAGACAGAGTGGGGAGCAGAACAGGCAGACTGACAAAGAACACTGCTGAGGGGGACAGCGGGTGGGTCAGGAGAGGTCTGCTGCGCCATGTGGGTCACCTCCAGGGCAGTGATCGAGCTCATGCTGAAGTGGCTTTAGCTTCTTAGTGTTGTGCTGTAACCTGCTGTGCCACAGGGGAGGGCTTCTATGTTGTGTTTAAAATGCCTGATACTGTGCTTAACACAGAGAACAACTAATACATTTTTTAAACCTCCTAGACTAATGACTTGTGGGTGCACAATAAATAATAATTAAAGGAATTAAGTGCAAGGTGATTCTGTTACAGGGCAGCCCAGAGTAGTCTGGGCTGCTTGTCAGTGAGGCCTCACCTGCACACTTAAAATTCAGTTACCCTGCAGACATACACAAAAGGATCAAAAATGGGTTTATTTACAAAAGGGGGAAAAGAATAGGAAACAACCCAGGGAAAGAGCGGGATACAAACTGGAATACCTTACCAGCTCGGCCAACTGAAAACGCTGAGTCATGAGGTCCAGAGAGCCGTTTCCCTAGCTGGAGAGCGAGAGGTGCAATGGTGCCCTATTTATCCCCCAAAGTCCCAGAATGCCTGCTTAGCTCCGCCCTTGGGTCCTTGCAGTTCTCTCCCTGGTACTGCTGGGAGTTGTAGTTTCCAATCACTGGAGTAGGGGGTAGAGTCCAGCAAGCTGGAGTAGGGGGTGGAGCCCACAAGACTCTGCAGAGTTCCTTTAGGACATCCTTCCCCTTAACAATTCCTTTATTGAAGGTGGAGTTGCAGGGTGGGGAGATCCCCTGAGATTTTTTTTAAATCTCTGATGTTGCCCCAAAGAACAGGAGGGAGATCTCATCTAGGAATCTCTCCTCTGGCTGGCTCAGGAGAGGTGCTGGAAAGGACAAGATAGAGGCAATATCAGTCCTGGTACTGTATCCTGATTCTGCAGAGTGAACCCCCAAAAACATGTTCACATATTGCATTTTATGGTGCCTGTTCAGTGTGCAGGGCCCTGCCCATGTTCCAAGAGTAGAACCTTTTCCAAGGTTATCTGCCTGATTTAGTTGCCAGAAGACTCTGAGAAAGGAAAGGGCTCCTGTCTTATGGTGGCCCTGTTCTGGCCTCTGCTCTGATGCTGGTGGTGCCAGGCTGGGTCTGTCAGCACAAGGCATTCATTTCATCCGCCTTGAGCACAGCTCCCTGCCAGGTCCCCGTGGACCCTGGGGATCAGCACTGACAAAACGCCAAGGTTTTACCGCCATGGAACTGACTTCTGATGTCAGAGCAGAAGTAGACACAAACTTATGTAAGTCGACATGATTTCACTTTTTATCTGTCATTTAGCACTTTTTCAGTGAGAAACCACTTTAAACATAATTTAAAATTTATGTCCAGACATTCAGAACAAGGTAGAGATCTCAATTACATAGAGACTTGAAACCTTTTTATTTTTTTCTTCTTTTTTCTTATAATCACAACAAAAGAGATTTTGATTCTCTGTATGGAAGGGCTTTTGTTGGAATTATTCAGAAGGGGCCAGTTGCCTCTGAGAGTAGATTGTTTCTTGTTATTGGAGGTGTTTAAGTGCCAGCACAGTCCAGCCCATGTCACTCATGCAAAGGTCAATGAGAATCAGCCTTTCTGCTGACAGAACTTAGAGGCTTGCATATGCAAAAGATTCAAAGATCATTTTATCATCATTTATTTTCCAGGTTGGTAGCTATCACTAAATTGTACCCTTTACTAGGGAGGTCCTGGCAATGGCCAGGTTTATGCTTAAGAGTGGGGTATATGCAAGGAAATGTTAACTTTTCCCTTTGTATCATCTCCATTTGAAGTTTCTCTTGCATTTTTTGCAACAGCTGCAGAGATCTGTGGTGGCATCAGGTGAAAAGCAGGTGCCAGTGGAGTACCGAATCAGCAAAAGGTGAGAGGTGACCTCATCGTTGAAGGCTCAGCTCAGCCATCATGATGCCTCCAGGGGGCGCAGTTCATGCATATGCCTGCATATTCTTTCTACCAGGGAGCAAGAACATACAGACCTCCCCCACTACCCCCCTCCAAGTACTGTCATATGATCTGATGACTTACCTGAGGCCATAGGGAGAGACTTGAAGAACTCCAGTGTTCTAATCCAAAAAATGCAAGTGGAGTTGTTCTTCTAACCAGGATCTCTTTTCCAGAAAATGCAGTGCTAGCCCATTTGTAACTTGACTTTATAAGATTCCACTCCTACATTCTACTCATATTCCAAGCGTGACTTTGGCCAGAAGGAGGACCAGAAGCCATGGACTTGACCAGCTCTGCCCCTTACAAACTTCACCCCTTGAATTGCCTCTGTGAGGACAAGACTGATGCTATAGCAACTGTGGACACTGGGACCATGGGACACAGTGATGACCACATCATTGGGGAGAGGTTGACACAGGATGGGTGAATAATTTAGGTTGTCTGGGAAGTGAGGTTGGTGATAAAAAATATTTAGATTCAGAATCATTTAGCTTAATTTATTTGACCTTGTGTATTTCAGGGCCTTTGATATTAGGAATTATTCCCAAATGATGGAAGGTGCACATAACCTCAATTTTCATTGCTTCTAATCTTTCTGACATTTTAGTGTCAAAGAGAAAATTCAACCCTCTATTGATGTTCTTGGCTTTTAGGACAGCAGGTGGTATTTTCTTTACTTTTTAGGTAAAGAATCAGAGACAGGTGTAACCTCTTTCTCTGTCCACCACCGCCCCCCTCTCTTGGCTCAGTCCTCACAACTGCCCTGGAACTGGTCCCACACAGGTCACCAGAGAACTCCTAATTGCCTAATCATTTTCCTGTCCAGGAATTGTCAAGGACTGTCCTTTACCCATAAAGACCAGTCTCATTACCGTGGAATCCTGAGCTTTCTACATGTTGTGAACCTCCTCTCTCACGTGTCCTCCAGGGACCAGATGCTGAGGACTCAGGCATACTGCATATTGTTCCTCCGCCATGTATCTTTTCATGCTGTTTCAACAACCTGAAATCCTCCAGTGGCTTTTCCATCTCTTGGTCTTATGCACCCTTCAAAATTGACCTACATGTCACCATCTGAGCTTAGTGCCCCAGCCAGAATTAATGCCTCCTTCCTTGGTGCTCCCCAGCACTTTAGCTTCAAGGCTGTTTCCCTTTCTTTACTCTATCTTGATTTGTACTCAATTATATGAGTTCTTCTTGGGTATCTCTGTAAATCAAAGAACATATAACATGCACTTCATAGGGCAGAAGGAATCATTGATCATTTCTGGAGCAAAGTGGTGATGCTCAGTTCTTCCCTTGAGCTCTCCTGCTCTCCCCAGGATGCTCTCCGCTTTTGTTTGGTGAACAGGGCTTCTCTTCCCCGGAACCTATATAATTGATTCCAAATCATCCACTTAATCAGAACCTCCATAAGACAGTCAGGATGAAAGACTGAACTTTTTTTTGGCTTATCCTGCTTTGTTCTGGAGCAGAATCGAAATGCTGAGATTCTCTGTGCTTACAGCAGACAGACGCATAGCCTACAAAACATCTTCACATGCATTGTTTCTCATGGTCTTCACAAGTCCATAAGGTAGATACTATCATCCTTATTTTTTAAGTGAACATACTGAACTGAAGAGAGGTTAAAGGTTAACTATCTAATGTAGGAAGCTTTTTCCTTTGCACCTCTACTGAGATTTTTCTAAAACAGTGTTTTAAAGACTGGGTGTTGTCCAACTCCTCTTTGTATCCCAGTGCCTAGTGAACAATGCATCACTCTGGGGTCTAGTACCTAGCACTGGGTCTGCATTTAATAGGCCTCAGAAAAGGGTGAATGAACGAACATGTCAATGTTGAGAAAGAGGACAAAGTAGACTGGCAGACATAACCTGAGGAGGGAGGACGTAACTAGGCATTCACATTTCTCTTCCTTTCTTCCCTTTCTTCTTTTCCTTTCCCTCCATTCTTCCTCCCCTCTTCACTTCTTCCTTCACACAGTTGACATCATTCATACATTCAAAACTACTTCTGCCATCAGATCACTGATGCTGCCACTGTGGTATGTTTTAGTGCCTGGCTGAAGCACACTGTTGACCCAATGCTGGTGACCCTTGACCATCGCATTGCTGCCCTCACGGGACTTGATGTCCAGCCACCCTATGCAGAGTACCTTCAGGTGGTCAACTATGGCATTGGAGGGCACTATGAGCCTCACTTCGACCACGCAACGGTAACTGGGCTCCCTGACTCATCTCTTCAGACGGGGGGCCAGAGCACCATTTGTTTCTCAGAGACAGGCTCTTACAGGGCTTCTGGGAAACACTAAGTGAAATCTTAGAACAAAGTTTCTTGTTCCAGGAAGAGCTAAAAGCCTTGGTCTTAAGCTGATTGCTGCTGATTCGTTTTTCTCATGACTCATGAGAAAATGCACCATCATGCACCAGTTCCCCACCTGCAAAATTTGCCATGGGGACAAGAATGTGGTCTGTCATAGAGTCTTTTGTCCTGAGTCACTCAGTTTTCTCAGGGAAGATTGTCCTAATCATTCACTTTTCCTCATGAACTCTACTGCCCAACTTTGCTGACAGGGATGCAGTAAGTAATTTGGGAAGCTTAAACAATTACATTGATCTATATTCAATACAAACTTTACCAAAATTATCAGACACTTACTGATGTAAAAGTTAACAATTGACCCTAAAATGTATGTGAAAATACAAAGGACTTAAAATAGCAACTTAACTACATGTTGACTACATGTGGCTCAAAGCTATGGATCACCCTGACACTCCCATTTCCATTTTTTGTGTTTTATGGTGGACTCCTGGCTATCACTCTGGTTCTACCTGCATAAAATGCTGAAATGTTCTGTTTTTGTTTCAGTCACCAACCAGTCCGCTGTACAGAATGAAGTCTGGGAACCGAGTTGCAACATTTATGATCTATGTGAGTTTGCTCTGGGGGCCAAGGCTCCTATCTAGTGATTATTTACATTGCTTGTATTTTAAGGTTTTCAAAGTAATTTCTAATACTGATTTCATCAGATAGACGACCAAATTCTCTAAGAATTTTTTTGAAATTCAGACTGTCCTTGTTAAGTCCTTTAGGAGACACAAAGAAATACAAGCCGAAGTTTCAGTGTATAGACTTAAGTAGGACCTCATGGTCGGCACTGATTGACAATCAAGAGGCCCTGGGAACTGAACAACACAAGTTTAGGGATTGAAGATGCCTAGTGTGCTTGAAAAAATGGGAGCGTGTCCCTTTGAGGTCCCATAGGATAGTTTGTATGCAAAAGTATGTACCTCTAGATGAGGTGATGGAACTGTGAGGGAAAAGGAAAAAAAGAGAAACGAGGCAACTAAAATTATAGGAGGGAAGAACAGAGAAGCCTTCCAAGAAATTCAATAATGCTGCTCTCACACATGCAGTGAAAATTCTCTTCCTTACCTCCCCATAAAGTCCTTGAGAAAGTCTCCATTACTCCCCACCCCTTAACTAATAAATTCACCTCTTCTAATTTCTAACCTGAGCCCACAGGATTCTATCCAGGACTTTGTGATCTTGCCTGTCTCATCCCCTTAGATCATGTGAGTTTACTTCCTTCTCTAATTACAAGTCATAATTGCACTCATTTGTTAGTAAAATTATAAGAGGGTATCACTATTAAATGGAGGGATAAATGTGATGCAAAACTTGAAGTGCAGCTGGAGGAGTCCAAGGCATCCTCAATACTTTGCTTCTGTGGCCCTGCATTCAAGCACGAACGCCACTACTCAGCGGCACCCTTCATTCCTAAACTGGGTGACCAACTGTTCATAAGTATTCTCCCCCATAGCTGAAATAGGGAAATACAGGTGGGAATCTGTGCAGAAATGGCATCAGATGTAGGGCAGGGCAGAGGAGGGCTATCGGGAGATTTCACCTCTGGTTCCTCTGCTTGTAGCTGAGCTCGGTGGAAGCTGGAGGAGCAACAGCCTTTATCTACGGCAACTTCAGTGTGCCTGTGGTTAAGGTGAGTAGGCTCTCGCCAAAGATGGTAAGAAAGCGGAACAGCCTAGTGTCCCTGCTGTCGGGACATGTGCATTTATTCCTAGGAGGGGGTACAAAGCAGTCTTCCTGATGACCAGCATTGAAGATAAACCCTCAATCTTCTTTCCTTCCCCATGTTACTTGTGTGTCTATTTTTATTTACCCATGCATCACTGGGAGATGATGACATGCCTGCCTTCCCTATTACAATAGAGCCCCTCAAAACGAAGAACTCTTAATTTATTCAACTGAGACTCCTCTACAGTATCTGGCACCTTAAGTCATCTGCTGAATAAAGGCTGAGGGCTGAAGGCCTGAGGACACAGGAAACCACAGCTGTAGCATCACAGCATCGCTGCAAGGTCTCTGCAGCCAGGCCAGGCACAGACAGGGCACGGGGCAAGTGCTTTGTTGGATGGGAGAATCTCTCTCCCCAGATTTCAGATCTGTCAATCTTCCTGCAACATTTACCTAGTTCAGGGAAGAAATGAAGATGATGAAATTATCCCAGGAAAAGGCTTCGCACAATGCCCAATACCCTCTTCCTTAACTCAGGCTTTGTTTATATATAATAGCCAAGGTTAAAGTAAGCCAATAGGGGAGGGAAAAAGGAAAGAAAGAATAGGCGAGTGAAGAAAAAAGAATCCATAGGAGTTGGCATCAAAACATGGGCTTGAGTCCTGATTTTGCTCCCTGCTTCCTGGGAATTGTATTAACGAATCCTAAGGAGAAGTATCTGAATTAATTAACTTCTTAGTTGTAAAGGAACATTTTGTGCACCCTGTGGTTTTGTTGAGTGACCCTCCTAGCAATCTTGGAACACCCAGAACTTTCTCCTAGCCTTGCTGCACTCTTACCCAGGCCTGTTTTTGTGCCTGTCTCTTCTTCCATGATACTGAGCTCTTGGGAGCAGAACTGGACAGGACTTTTCTCTGCGCCCTTGGGGCCTGGAGCAAAATAGGCCCTTCATAAATGACCTGTGCATGAATGAACAAGGAAACAGCACCTTATTCCATTTCATGCCATTTGATGCAGACCCAGTTCCCCTCTGCCCAGGCAGTTTCATGCATACATATGTTTTTAAACGTTCTTAGTGCATTTGCTCATGTGCTTCCAAAAGACTGAGAATGGGGCTGATCTCCCAGAGCTGGGGGTGTCTTGTTTTCAGAATGCAGCGCTGTTCTGGTGGAACCTGCATCGGAGTGGTGAAGGGGATGATGACACACTTCACGCTGGCTGTCCTGTCCTGGTGGGAGACAAATGGGGTGAGACTGCCTTTCTCTGCATGGCTGTGGTGTGAGAGCTTCAGAGCACAGTGAAATGGGAGGCAGATGGGAAATAGCACAGACCTTCCATTCCCAAAACTTCACATGTGCCTCTTTGTACTGAAATGATCAGATTCTGGGTTTCCCGCCAGGACACTGGAAGCCCACGAAAGACTCGAATCCGTCAGTAAAGGTTTACTGACCTGATCAGATAGGCCTTGATTCCAGAGCACAGTTGAGGAACATGCTGCTCTGTCCCAGCCCAGCAGCCCAAGGACAGAATCATCAGTCCAGCACTTCAGCTATTTAGTGTCATTCAAGGAGGAGATAGTGAAAGAAGAGACAGACAGTGACCATGTTTATGTTATCCATGTGTTGAAGAACACCTAACCCCCACCCCGAGCAGACACTACCAGGAGAAGCCACCCCTTCCTCTTACCACTCTGGAGTGGCCCCATGGCAGGGGAGAGGGGTTTATATGAGCTGTGTGAAGGGGAGGGTGACCTTAGTATACTCACAGGTTTGAAAACTAGTCTGTACTAGACAGGCCCTGTCAGGCATTCTTCCCAGAGGACAGTGTCCTCTTTGCTGTTGATCTCTGCTAGCAGCAACAGCTCGTAGTCCACAGCAGGGCTGAAGTCAGGAGACAAGTGGACTGCCGAGGGTGCTGAAAGAGGCGCCGAGGGTGCTGAAGGAGGTCCTCTCTGGTCACCTGCTCAGCCTGACCTCCTCTACCCCCCGCCTTCTCTCCCAGTGGCCAACAAATGGATACATGAGTACGGACAAGAATTCCGCAGACCCTGTGGCTCAAGCCCTGAAGACTAAAATGTTGGCAGAGAGAAGTTGGTGACGTGCTGTGGCTTTCCAGAGAAGCCAGAACTCAAATGCTAGGGTAGGCGAAGAGAGAAGAAAGCAGTCTTCCACAGGAGGCCTGGCCACGGCCACCTGCTCCTTGCCAGTGGGAGACCGGGAGGTCTTCACCAGGAAGCACCTGGGAATTGTGCTGTTTCTCCTCAAATCATGAGTCAGGGTAGAATGGACAATATAAAGAATGGGGCAAGAGGAGCAGAAAGAGAACTCCGTGGCGCTCAGTCAGTCTAGGGAACAGAACACATCCATAGCAATAGTCTCTGGGGGTGAGTCATTCAGACCTTTGCCCCTTTGAACCTTGACCATGGGGGGCGGCAGTGGCATTCAGGTCACTGAAGAAGGGGCCTGACTTCCTTGGCTTTAAGCTCTTCTCCCCACCGACTTCTGCTAAAAATGGAGTGGGGCATGTCTGTGGATCTCATGTGGTGATAATTACTTTTTAAGGGGAAAGCAACTTTTTTTACATGGTGATTTTTAATACAGTCATTAAAAATGTTTTTAACAAGTTATTTCACAGCCTAGAATATTCTTATGCTAACACACTGAGTGAAAAGAACAGGTTTTACTCATGCCATCGCTATAATTCCAACTTGGCTCTCTTCCCACTATGCCCTTCTCACACTCCCGGCAGCCCAGCTCTCTTTCTGCTCTCTGCTTCCACCCTGCTCGTTGCCATCAAAATTGCTCCCACTCTTCAGGCTGCTGTGTTCACTGCTTTCAAATCCTGCTGTTCCAGAGCAATTACCATCATACCATCAAGACTCAGTGTCCCTTTGGAGAGGACTTCCTTGCCACCAGCCACTTTCTTTTACGTTTATCAGTTTTATTCCTTTTTAACACTTTTCTTTGAATTGAAATGACTTTACCTGATTTTGTTCAGTTGCCTGCCCTGCAGGGCGAGTGCATGACAATCCCACGATGCTTTGCAGCTGCTTCTCCTACAGCCTCTATCTTGCTGCCTCTGTATTACATGCTTATTTGCTGGCTGCTCATACTACATGCTGTACTCCTTATTTCTATTTCCAGAGGCTGCCTGGTTCAAAGTAAGTAGGCATTCAGCAAATATTTTTGGATAAATGAATTAGAAGGTATAATCTGAAAGGTACTTTGGAGGACAGGTAGATTTTTATAGGCAGAGTCTACTAAGAAGCATTTCCCAGCAGTACTAGCAAGAACTAAGGCTGTGTTGAAGGGTGAATATAATATTTGAGCACTGGTGCAAAGACAACATTCTCAGTGACTTAGCTCAGAATCTTCATAGTCAGGGCTTGTGTCTTGTTCACGGAGAAGCCAGACTGTTCAAGCTGGCAGGTTACACACCTTGTAGCCTCTGCCCTCTCCTTGTGCCATGGGCAGGCACATGCTTTTATATTTCTGAGGAAAGTATGGTAATACTCCAACATCTTTTTTCCTTTTTAAAGATTTACTTTTATTTATTTATGAATATAAGAACTAGGGTGTAGACCAGAGGTGCTGGGGGTGAGAGGATTCACCAGAGTCAAGAGTGGGGAACAGAACAGGCAGATCCACTGAAATATACTGTGGAGGGGAGCAGTGGACCAGACAGGAGTGGTCTGCCAAGCTATGTGGGTGGGCTCCCTGGCCTGGGCTTGAGTGGGGAACTGGAATGCTGAAGTTGGTGGAGATTGCTTGATAGCACCAAGACTTTAACTTTAACCTTTGCGCCGCCAGGGAGGTCCTGCTCAAACATCCTGACTGGGCAACTGAGACCTAAGAATAGTCTGGCTGCAGATTAAGCAACAACTTTTACTGAGCACTCCCCAAGGGTAGACCCCCGGCCGGGGATGTTGCGGCAGTGCTGAGAGGTGTAAGATGTAGTCCCTGGGAGCTGATAGCCAGAACAGGGATGAGACAGATCCCACTGGAATTGCTAGTTAAGCACATGTGACAATGTTGCCTGCAATAAAAGATAGGGTGGCTGAGTGCTGCAATCAAGAGCTGAAAGAGTCACTGTGAGTTGGGGTACTTGATAGCCTCCTTTATTCAAGTCATATTGCCAATGTGCTGACTCGATGCCAGACACTGTGGGTACCAGGAATGGAAAGAGTTAGGTGTTGACTCTGCCCAGGCCCTCACATCATCACAAGATAATGTGACCACAGGTGGAGACAAGAACACAACAGAGATGTTCCCAGAGGTGTCATGAGCAGGAGAGACTGACCGTGTCTTAAATATGTGTTGGGGGGTTGGGTCTGGGGAGGGTTGGAAGGAGCAGCAAATAGGGAACACGTGTCCCTGGAGCTACAAATACTGCTTCTTGCTTTGTACATGTAGTTCCAAACCTGTGCAGGGAGAAAAGGACACAGCGTGCTGGAAAGATCCAGCAAGGTTAGTGGCTCACAGGAGCGCCCTGCCTGAAACCAGGTCTTTGGTTTGAGTCACAAGTGCATCCATTCAGTCATTTTCAAAACACGTCTCTCCAGTTTGTTTCTTGCACTGTTAATTCACTTCTTTCCCAACAGGCTTGTTCAACCCAGGCTGCTCTACATTCTCTACATTCGCATTCCAGGGAACATTCTTTATATTAATGACCATTCTGATGCTAAAAGTCACATAGCTACTAAATGGCAGAGGCAGGATTCAAATCCAGCTCTATCTTCAAAGGCTCTCAATAGCCCTCTGTTGTCTGCATCACGTGCTATTTTGTTCTAATTGCTGTGTACCCATTGACAATAATATCTTTTAGAGGAAACAATTTTTGAGGCATTGGAAAGGTCTAGCCATTTTACCTCTAATGCCTAATGGGTAAGAGCCCTGGCAGATGTAGTATTTGTTGACTACACAAATGTGTCATTTAATGCCCCAGGTAAAGAGTAGACCCCTGTTATATGACCAGCTCCATGCTAGATGATCATGAGAATCTAGACAAATCTGGAGACTTGCTTGCTGTCCTTTAGGCAAAATTCTCTAAGATTACAAAATTAAAGATAATCAGGTGGAAAACTGTGGAGTGCTCACCCTAAGTATCATGGAACCTGGGAGACAGGGAAGAACCCTATGGCTAGAGTGGGCTGAGGGGACTTCCACATTGGAGCCCCAGGAACACCCAGGGAAGTGTGAGAACATGAGTCTGGAGGGCAGGGGGCTGCTGCCTCTGCCCTGTCTTCCTTTTACACCAGAGGGGGCAGGGAGAGCGCCTACAGGAGGAAGTTAAGAAGGTGTTGATTCTGGGGGGCCCCATCCAAGAGCAGTTAGTACAAACTACCCTTTCATGGAACCACTCAAAGAGTCCCCTGTTTTGGGGCCTTGGCTGCTCAAACTGGGAGAAGCAGAGAGGGGGTGGGGTGGGGAGAGGTACATTAGCTTGCAGATTGCTGTACACACAGAACAACTATGAAATCAGCTACAGGAGAGGGGGAAGAAATATTTGTGCCTACTTTTTGCTAGCCTTTCTATCATCCTTTATCTTATTCACAAATTTTATGCCTTTTTGGCAAAGGAGAAAAGGGAAGCTCAAAGATTTCCCTAAGTTACACAGCTGGGAGCAGAGCGAGGATGTGAAGATAGTCTCCCTACATCAGCTTTGTCTGGCTTCTATTTCTCCCCAGACTTCTCTCTATTCCTCACCTTGGCCTCCCCACAGCTTCCTCCCACTAGGAAGGACAGCTGGCCTCTATTCCTTCTTGGTTACTCACCTCCTGCCTCTGTTATTACTTTTCTGTACCCCATAAATCTCCCATCAAGTGCTTCATCTGTCAGTTTTCCTAGGGCTGAGTGAGAAAATATATGGTGTAGCTAGTGCAGGGGGTACTAGTTACAGGAGTACAGGATGTCTGTCCACAGAAATGGACCACATATGGCTATCTTTGCAACTGAAATCAGTAGCCTGGAAACATCCAAGATGGTCTCTAAGGAAAGGGGTAGTTAAGGGTAGATTCTAGGCACCAGGCTATCTGGGTGGTGATGGTCTTTTGGTAAAGTTTAAGGGCATGACCACGATGGAACCCATGGATAACTACTGCCTCTACCATCTTCAATGTTTGCAGTGTTTTCAGATGGAGCACAGAATAATTCCCACCATGGCTCCCATTAATGTGCTTCCACCCCATGGGGCTGAAGGATAGCAGTTACTGTCCCTCCCCAGAAAGGTGGGGTGTCTTGTCTGTAGTTCACAGTGTGCCAGGGTCACCTCTCCTGTAGGGATTCCCAGTCTGGATGAATTCACCCCTTGTCTTCTTACACATGGCACGTACTGCTTTTCACCTCGACTTTGCAGGAAGCACACTGACTCTACCTTATATTACTGAGGTCTCATTTCACCCTTACGATTCCTTATGAATTAAGGATTATCAACCCATATTTTTGATGAGGAACCTCAAATCCTAAAAGAATGTGTCAAAACTGAGAAGCACCTGAGCTGAGTGTACAGCATGTCTCCTGTCAAGGGCCCCAGTTTTTGTCCTTACTCCTGCCTCCCCTTATCTCTGTTCTGCTGTGATTTGGGAGGTAAGAAGGCAGTGGCCTGGGAGTCAGATGCTCTGAGCTCTAGTCCATATTATGCTACAGTCTCCTTAGAAAAATCATTTTATCAGAACCTTCATTTCCCCATCTGTAGGATGACACTGCCTGTCTATCTACCCTACCCACTCAAGAGAAGAGTTTTGCACTCTCAAAAGGATGTAAATGTGCTTCACAATTGATACAAACTGCATCGTGTCATTTATTCTGAGTGATGCCAACATGTGGAATCACTAATGCCCCATCACTCAGCTAACTATCCAGCTAACCTTCCACCTACCTGAGGGAGGCCAGCTACTTGGCTAGTCTCAGGTGCCAAGGTTCTGCCTGGCGATGAACTGGGGTTTTCTAGCAAACTGCTGGGAAAGGAAGCCAGCTCTAGGAATAAGGGAGCCTCTTGAGTTTACATAACTTTCTGAGCCTTGGACCCAGATTGAGAATGTGTTGACTCTGGCAGCTGGTGGGGCAGCCAGCTGGGGCAGAAAAGTTGGCTTGAAGATTACAAATAAAAGACTGTTCTGCAGGGCAGAATGTAACTGCTTTCTTGGCTCCTGCTACAGGCTCTTTATGCTTTTCCCTTGTTAAAGTCTTCACCATTTATCTCCCTGGACCCAGATACCCTTGACTCCAACTTAAGGGTTTTTGTGGCTTCTGTAACTGTATCTCTAACTCATGAGCTCATTTTAAGGGCATTATTTATCTCTATCTCCAAAGCCCACTGGAAACTTGGCGTAAGTAATATTCAGGTCTACTTAATCAGCAAATAAATGCTCCTGATAGTAGACTTAGAGATAACACCAAGAAAACAGGCCCAGTTCCCCTAACACCTTTGAGTTCTCTCAGCCACAAGATTCTTCTATCATTAGATGTGTCTACCCTAACATTTGCCTACCTTCCTTTTCAATGATGGAATTTTCCTTGAACATTTTTTAGTGTGGGTATGCGCGCATCAATTTCCTTTTGACACAAATGTAATCCTCTGACCTTGATGTGATCCTTCATTCAAAGGGCCTGGGAATTTCCTTATTCCCTTCCCGATTCATAGTGCTTGATTAATACACTCCACAAGGCATTACTCTGGCCATCACCTTACAGGTGTTCTTTTAAGGTATGCTGAGTGAACATATGAATGATTCTCTCTGCTGCACTGTAATGGAGTCAGTGATATTGACAAAGTGATGTGGATAAGTCATCTCACATCTGAGCTTCAGCTTCCTTGTCTTTTAACAACGGATAATGCCTACACTTCACAAGGAAACAAAGAATAAAGCAGATGTGACTCACACAGCAGCTAAGCCAACCAAACCTTTATCCTCAGCCTCCATCCATTTCCTTAGTCATCACACCCTTGCTCTTTAAAGTCAGGTATCTGGACCAAAGTGACCTCTGCACAGGGTCCCCTGTATTGTTCAGGAAGCAGCATGGAGCAGAAACCCTTGGTTGTCTGAATTTCAACACCATTTCTGAGCTGTATGGGTTTGGACCAGTCTGCCTGACTGCAGAAAAGAACTCCATAGGCACCCTGGAAGGTTGATGAGGGTTAAAAAAAGTTTGTAAAGTGAGTTACAAATACTCAAAAGTTGGAAACTTTTATGACTGCCTCTGGTGAGCAAAAGTGTCTAATGTGCCTGAAAAGCACAGCTGTGATCATGCTGCCCCCCTGTGGAGAAAGGGTGCAGCCCAGCAAAACCTCCCCCAAAGGACTTGGGGGAGAAATTGGAGCACACAGAGGCACTTTAATCCTCTGGAAGGGAGCTTATGCGTGTCCTTCCATATTTAGTAAATACTAAGCCAGAAATAGTCAGAATTGGGTTAGAAAGCAGATTAGAGCTGACTGAACAGGTCTGGTGGGGAGTCTCTAACATGTTGCCAAATGACAAGAGATGCTACTGGTTCACAGACCCCCTCAAAGTCAAGGTTTTAACATGGGAAGGCATGGTGGGAACTATCCTACCTACCATGTGTCAGACGTTGAGAGAGCCCATTAACCTAGCCCATTAATTTATGTAGTCTTCAAGACTCTGGGGTGGTAGGTACTATTTCTTAATTTTTCAGAAGAGGTAACTACAGCACAAGAGAAAATACATAACGATCTTGTATAGCCAGTAAGTAGTGGACAACAGGTTCTGAGTAGGCAGCCTGGCTTCAAAGCCTACTAGGAAGAGGACTCAACAGTATGAAGATGATCATCAAGTGAGGAAGGGGTTGTGGCGAGGAATGATGATCTAGCTGAAAGGTGGGGCCTGAAGTAGGCCAGAAGCTGTGGGGTGGGAAAAGGAGCCACAGAAAGGAGGATTGACAGAGTGCGATGGTAGAGTGAGATGGGCATGAAAGAGTCCCTGGACCCAATCCCAACATGAGTGTGTGTGGAGGCTGCCCCACAGCTACAACAAATTCTTGGACACTAGGTGCCCAAAACTTTAACTCAATTCTGACATTATTTACCTATAGATGCTACAGATTCCCAAGACCACCCTCCACTTCAGATGCCAGATGCAAACCAAAGCTATTACCTTGCTTCTGGTCAACCTACTACAAATCAGAGGTTCTTACTACCCCCTCCTCAATTCAATTAACTCATTAGAGTGGTTCACAGAACCCAGAAAACCCATTTATTACCAAGGGTATTATTCAGAAACAGCCAGCTGGAAAAGATGCACAGGGCAAGAATAGGGAAAGGGTGTGGAGCTTCCAGGCCATCTCTGAACAAGTTGCTCTCAACAAGTTCTAACTGTTCACCAACATGGGATTTCACCAAGCCCTTCCCTCACAGGTCTGCGGTTGGAATATAAGTTCTAACTCTCTAATCACAAGATTACTTCTCTGACAACTGGCTCCCATCCGTAGGTGGGGCCTAAAAGTTACCTTATTCCCAATGGACTATGGTGGCAGATTAGTGGGGCTCTGGTGTGTGTGTGTGTGATAGGATACATATCCCACCCATAACACACACTCTTGTGTTGTAAACCAGTGTTACCTCCATAAAAATAAAAGCCACCTCATTAACATAACAAAAGGCAACTTTGATCACTCTCAACACTTAGAAAATTCTAAACATTTGGGGACCTGTAAGCCAGAAACTGTGGATGAACAGTAAGTAGATAAGAAGTTTGTAAGAAATATATATTGGGCCACTCTGATTCTAAATCAGTTTGTAAAATCAGATTATAAATCACTATACTGCAAAAGATCTTAACCTATACCCCTAAATCATATATATAGTATTATACACTATTAGCTCAATAAAAAGTACCATTAAAAATAAATCACAATATTGCAGATGTAAGCTAGAGAAAGCCATTCTGGGAGACAGTGGGTGTCTGTCCAGATGGGACAGCTGGAGAGACGGTGATACCTACCACAGCTGAGCGAGGAAACATGGGAGGAAGAAGAAGTTGCAGGACAAGGGGGAGATCCTTTTTAGAAATGGTCAGTATAAGTAGCTTTCAGTCACCTGGGAGTGATATAAAGAGAGTGTGCAAAGTTCTGCAAATTACAGAGAAGGGACTGGAATCCAGGTCTCCACTGCAGTGGAAGTTAGCTCTGTTTAATCCACTGGGCACTCTGCAGCTCTATGGCGACTAAATCAAGTGACCTTTCAGTAGAAATAAGGACAGCTCCATAAAGACCAGATAAAGGTTGGGAGTTATTTATTTTCTTTAAACAAGGTCATAAATAACAAAGAAACAAAGAAGGTCCCAGATTCCAGACCGTGCAGCAGGACAGGGATAGGAATTGTTTAGTAGAAAGGTGGAGGGGCCTACGCATCACCTCAGAGTCACAGCAAAGATGGGCTTCGGGAGACTGCCCTGCTCTGCACTTGGAAATGGCGTGCCTGGGCAGCAGGCAGAGGCGGTGGTGCTGTGATGAAGCAGTTGGAAGAGGATAAAGATAAAAGATGCTGGGTTGTTCTATGGAGAGTGACATGGAAACCACAAACAGCAAAGATAAGCTGTGGGTCTAGAAGAGGCAAGTGGGCACGCTGCATACTTGAGGTTGACTACGAAAATGGTCAAATTTGATTCTTACAATCAATTCCACAGGCCTTTTTTTTTTCTGCCTATGGCTTTGTGCATGGGCTATATTTAACCTGGGTTGCTCTGTGGCAGGTGAGGGCTCAAGGGACCCCTGGAGCAACCTGGCCTCAGGACAGGTGCCCAGACATGTGGGATTGGGACAGTGGTCTCTCCTCAGATGGGAGAACATGTGCTTGGACTGGCTGGACCTGATTTTCAGGCTGGTTTCTTGTGATGTATCTATCATCTCTCCCTGTACCTAAGGGATGGAACCTGGCCTCTCTGGGTCTTCCAAGCCTGGAAGAGTAAGACTGATAAAAACGTACCTGACTGGTGTTTTCTCTGAAAGGGAAAAATAAGGATCACCCTGTGCATGGTCCATCCTGTGAGGTGGGGCAGGACCATGCCAAGAGCAATCTAAAAAGTGGAGGTCCCTGAGCCTGGGGAGACATCTGAACCCACGTGCATTGCCAGGAATAGGGACCCAGAGTGGTGGATCTGATGGAGGCTTCACCGTAGGCAAGGCAGGAAGAACAGGCAGGGGCTGCAGGAGCGGGGTAGGAGCTAGGGAGCCTTGGGCTGGGGAGGCAGATGTGGGTCAAGGACCCTGGAAAACAATGCTTTTGGCAGGAATACACGAAAGGGTTTGTACATCTGGGGATGTCCGTCTGTAGGGAGCCAGTGTCACATGGCCGGGTGGGGTTGTGAGAAGACAGCGGCATCACAGTGGCCTCTGGTGCAGTGTATTTATAACAGAGCTCATGGTGAGGGAGGGGTGCACAGCTGGTCACTAACAGCCAGGAAATACACTATGAAGAAAGAGAAAACAAATGTGACCATCACTAGCTTTGCTCTTGTTTATATGTTTCCTTTAGGAATCCCTCCTCCAAGGGCCTAGAGTTCTGTCCCACCTCTCCAGCCTGGACATAGTCACAGTGTACTGTTGATTTGACCAAGGCTCCAAAAGGCCCAGAGGCCCTAATCCATCAATGCTTATTAAGAGAAATTGAGTCTTTATTATTGATTTATGGAATCCATCAATGGTCAGTCAATTGAGAAGTGGTTTGACATAAGGATGTCACTTGTTTTACTGTACCAGGCTATTGTTATCATTTCCAATGTCTACCCTGCCCCATCATTCTCACTTCTCAGGCCTTGAAATTCAGAGTTCTCTAAAGTAGAAGCCATAACTTTTTCAAAATTTCTTCTTGAAACTTCCTGAGGGTGGGGAACAAGTTCCCCTGGGCCCTCACCAAAATCAGGTAAGATATTTTGCAAACATCAGGTCTGACTCATCAGGTTTGTAAGTTCTCTTGGGCAGAACAGACTAGGAAACTCCTGATATGGAAAGAGCTGGTCACCATGCCTCTTCTTCCTTCTCCTCAACAAAGAAGAGTGTCTCCAATAGTGTGTCTCTAATCAGATGATGAGTATCCTGAGACATTTAGTAAAATCTAAAGATATTTTTGCTTGTCACCAGTGTATCAGGGTGGGGGAAGGGGATGGGGACGCTACTGGCTTCTGGTGTGTAGAGGTCACAAATGAAATACCCTATAATAAAATACCCTATAACAGTTCCCTACCACAAAGGATTATTGCTTCCAAGTGTCAATAGTGCTGAGGCTGAAATCCCTGCTCTGAATCCCTACACAGCAGTAGGGCAGGAGAAGACATATAAAATTTCTCAAAAGAGTCTGAAAAAAGACTTATTGCTATCATGGCTTCCTCACCAAAGAAGTACCTCAAAAAGAAGTGCATAGCACAGTGAGGGGAAGGGTATTAGGCCTATTTCTATTTCAGTTCAGCAACAACCTACTAAAGCAGGGTACACAGACAACTTTTCTAGCAACACACATAGTGGGCTCTGTGTTGAGGAGGGAGAGAGAAAGGTATGGTGACCCAAACTAGGCAGGGACAAGGTGGAGATATTTATAGCCTTATTTATAACAAAACACACACACAAAAAAAGCAAGTATCTTTTTTTGCTGGAATCAGCCAATACTGCTGGGCTTCTTAAAACTTTGTATTTCCTTACCACTGGAATCCACCAATGGGTTCTGCAAACCGATGCCGGATCAGGAAAGTGGCAACAGCTTCAGCTACCTGGAAGAGAGAGAGATATTCCAGGCCATAAAAGGATTAGCACTGGGGGACAGATCCCAAGGCCCTGTGGACTTCTGCTAGAAGGTTCACTTCCCTAGGGGACTCATAAGTGCTATAGATTTGGGGACTGTATCCTGTGGGAGATACCCTTGCCAGGGATGTTTCCAAAAAATCAAAAAGGAATGATGTGAAGGGCTCATTTGTCCCCTTAGAGTTACAAAGCAGCCCCCTCATAGAGGAGGGGCTCTTGTTTTATAATTCCTAACAGTGATGGTAGTTTAGGAAGTAGTTTCTACCCTTTATTTCATATAACTTTTGGAGAAATAGAAGAGAAAAGCTTAAGTCCGTAACCATAGGACCCAAGAATGAAACAGTAGGGTGCCAATAACTCTTTATATACACAACAGTCAAGACCATAAGCGGCTGCCAGGAAGAGGTTTGGAGGGCTGGTAGCGTCCCACAGGCAGGTGTAGGCTAACAGACGCTGCTGCAGGAAATGCATGCTAACTCAGAGGCCTGCTCTAGCTTCTGTGAGAGCCCAAGTTACCCTCACGTTTTCCTTTTCCATCATCAAGCATCACACTCACCTTGTCTGGGGCATCTTCATGAACTGCATGACCACACTGGGGTAAGACTTGCATCTGGAACTTCCCTGGAGAGGAAACAAACTCAGGCAACCTCAGGGACTAAAACAGTCCTCTTCTTACCAGCTCTACAGCTTCATAGGTCACTCTAGAAAGACCTCCCCCTGATAGCCAGGACCCAACTATTAAGCTTTGGCAAATTATTTTCCCTTCAGTAACAGTTTTTAGAATGTGTGTGTGTGTTTTAAAGCCAGATACAAAGGAATAAACAATGGGAATTTATACAAAGGAGATTTATTATCCAATGAAGGAGCAAAACACATAGCAATGTATTGCTATGGCATGCAGATTGATGTTCAGACTGAACATATGAGAAAAGCATAGGAAAGGCAACTTCACACCTAACAGGAATCCAGAAATGCTGTTCTGCACAGAAAAATAAACAGCCTACACAAAGGAAAGGGGATGATTTCTATTTGGTCCTAAAATATGAAATTTAGCATGGTGCTTGTAAGACTGATTAACAATGAGATTAGAGAGAAGCAGGGACCAAACCAGTAAGGATTTTGTAAGCTGTGTTAAGGATTTAAAATTTATTACTACAATATTAAGTTACCTTCTGTTTGCGTAACAATCATACTAAACACTCACTCATTACACCGTCTTCCAGAACACTGTAAACTCAAGACTTAATCTGACAGCTATGAAGAGTAAACAGAAATGACTGATAAAGCCAAGTCCTTAAGCAAATACAGGCTAGAGGGCACAGAGTCCCCGTGTAGAGAGAAGATGCACCGTGTCTTGGTTTCTCCATTTACAGGAAGGGAATAGTGCCAAAAGTCCTCTAGCCATCACATCGATGATTCTTACTCCAGTTGCATAGTGCTTTAAAAAGTTTTCAAAATACTCTCCTATACATATTTTCTAGGATGAGTCTCAAACCTACTCTAAATTTAAGCAGCACAAATACTGCAATCCATTTCTGAGATACTGAAACTGGGGCCATGATTAGTGATGTCCCTAGGTTGCTTAATCAGTAAAGGAACTAAGACCACTTCATTCAGTTTAACATTCTACATATTAAAGCCTCTCCTCTTGCAGTGAGCTGCACTGTGGTATTCCACCCCAATCCCTCCCCCTTCTTCCTAAGGTCCTACTGTTAATGCATTTGGACTAAAATGCAAAGCTGTTTGTATCCTCTTGTTTGTAAGCTTATGCGTGACATACCACTTGTGCTTGCCTGCCGAGGGGGTGTTGTTTTCTTTAGAACAAGGCTAGTTATATAACTTGTTCAGTCCCCTAATGGGGCCCAGCACAGAGCTAGAGATTAAATAAGTTTTTAGCAAGTCTTAGATTAATGAATGATTAGCTGAATGACCAGATCCAAGACTTTCAATTTTATCCCTAACTGTGTTTCTATTAGAGCAGGATCTGTTTACTAGGGATGCCTTTCTCAGACATGTCTGGAAGGGTAGGTAGAAGGAATCAGGGAGAATTTTCATATACTACATACTGTGCCCACTGCCTTTGCCTTCACAAAGCCTTCCATCCATACTAAAACAGCTCCACTGTTACCTAAGCAACACACCTGTATGTTAGTTCAACATGTCACTTTTCTACTCACTATACCTTTTAACCCTTGTGAGACTGACATTTTCATTTAACATTGCAAAAAGTAAAGCTAAGAGAGGTCAAGTAACTTACCCAGGGTCAAAAAACTTTTAGGACATAGCTGTTTTCAAACTCAGTTCTCCCAACCTCAGGGCCTTACTTAAACTAACTCACCACACTACCACCTAAATGGAGCATACAGCTTTTTATATTTGGGTTATTTTCAACACCCTTCCTAAAACTTCTAACAATAATAAAAATTTTATTAGTTTTAAAATATCTCCTTTCATGATATCGCATGTCTAGACTACAGTCTATAGTGCCCTTTTCAAAGACATTATTTAATTTCAATCCTCACAGCTTGAGACATAGGAGGTATAATTCCCATTTGAAAATGGGGGGATGGGGGAAGGAAACTGAAAACTCAGAAAAGGGAAATATCTGCCATAATCACATAGTGGTCAGAAGCAGAGATGGATGTCAAAATTGGGTCTGAGTCTAAAGCTCCTGTTTTCTCCACTCATAATCTTAGGATATTCATTTCCAGGACTCTGCCCCTTTCTCTGCTATAGGAAAGATACAGGACATTTTGATGATTTACCTTGCATTTGACCAATAGTTAGATCTTTATCCAATCTGTCAACACCTATAACAAAAGAAGAAAACCCAAAAGTTAGTAGAAAAGGCCGTATAAATAGGTTTTGTTGTTTAGGTATGAAGTAAATTGTTAGGAAGTTGCACGCATGATGACATTTTCAATTCATGTTAACACCTATTCTAACACTCTAAACATTGTGTCACCACATGACGCTTTCCAGGCTGAAGTTCCCCTGTTATCTCATTTAAGTCCATGTCTGGATTTTACTGTCCTGGTTTACTGGGTTTTAACAACTTCTTGATTTTCACTGTACTTAGAATAGCCTTACACTACACTAGGAGGACTTGAGATTGACCAGGCAGAGAGAGGCAGGTCAGAAATAAACTACCCCAAGTGGATGCTTGCGCTCAGTTAAGATTTAGGTATTTGGTATGTGAGGGGAGATGGGGCACAAATGAGTGAGGAAGAAACTTCACTTTTGCTATCATTTGATGAGTAGTTTTTAACAAGTACAAGTGACAAAACACCTATGGAATTATGTCCCCCCCATACTCCTATTTGAAGTGCTAATCCACAATGTGACCACATTTGGAGATATTGAATAATTAAGGCTGAATGAGGAATTAAGGTTAAATGAAGTTGTATGACAGACAGATTTGTGTCTTTAAAAGAATAAACACCAAGAGAGCTCACTCTTGTGCTTTCTTGATCACGTAAGGACAGAGTGCTGCATGAAAGGATATAATGTCTCTGCAAGCTAGTAGAAAGTTCTCACCAGAACTTAACCATACTTGTACCCTGATTTCATACATTTCCAGCCTTCAGAACTGTGAGGAATTAAATTGTTTAAGCCACACAGATTATGGTATGCTAACACATACCCATACACACTTACCAGCCAAGAGCAGCAACTTAGGAATAGGACAACTAAGAAAGAGATTGGATAAGCCTCGGAACCAGCCATCCCAATATTTTTCTGTTTTTGCCAGTTCAATTCTCCAAGTGTATGGATGGTCTTTCTTGGTCTGAAAGAATAAGAACAAGTTCTGAGTTTCTGAGGCAATTCCTGGAGGAACAGCAAAAGAAATAGGTGTCTCAGATATTTTAATTCACATTTAATCCTTATAAAAGTGTTATTATAATCCTTATGTTATTGTTGCAATATGCATTTTCAAATAATTAGAATTTTCCTTTTTACTTCTATTAGTTTTAGTGAACCTAAGGAAACTTTTTTAAGATTACAAAGCTAGTAAGTGGTGCAGCCAAGATTGAGCTTCTCTTACAACCATTTGGCAAAGAGGATATACCATCAAAAGAATAATTACAAAAAAAAATTACGAAATGGAAAAATGTATATGATAAAATATTAAGTTAAAGAAGCAGCACATAATGTGAGGTAAGAAGTACTACTGGAAAAATGTGATATACATTAGGAAAAATTGCAAGTGAAAACAAAAAATAGGTTGATTTATTGGTACAGCATTTTTTTCCTATATATTGATTTATGATAATGACATTATCTTCCTGCAAAAGTAATTTAAGAAGAAATTACAACAAAATGTCAGCATCTGTTAAATGTCAATAGTTACAAAGTAGATGGGTATAGATTATGCACTCAGCAAATACAATGGACAAATAAATGATTCACTGTACTTTTTTATATCATATTATATGAAATATTATAACTGAGATACATAATTAGGGTACTATAATATTCAACCTTGATATGAAAAAATCTCTTAGTGAATACAAGATAGTAACATATAGTGCTAAAAAATCACTGATGGCTAAAATGTTCATTACACTCAAAATCATTAGCAGATTCAATCCAATTCCTATTAAAACTCCAAAACAGAAAAAGCCATAGACTTTTATATATAAAATCTATATGAAATCTCAACAAACCCTGAATATTGAAAGAAATTTTGGATCAAAGCAGCATTGTACTGGCACAAAGACAGAAAAACAAACCATTGGAATAAATTAGAGTCTAGAAATAAACCCTCATATAGATGGTTAAATGGTCTTTGACAAGGATGCCTGAACTACTCAATGCAGAAATGTCTTTTTCAATAAATGGTGCTTGGAAAACTGAATATCTATATGAAAAAGACTAAAGTTGAATTACCTGAAATGGTTTAAAGAGCTAAATCTATAAAACTTCTAGAAGAAAACATAGGGGAAAGCTTCATGAAGTTCCTAATAATACTGGATTTGGTAATGATCTCTTGGATGTGACACCAAAAGTATAGTCAACAAAAGAAAAAATAGACACATTTTAAAACTTAAAAACTCACTTCAAAACTTTTTTTTGCATCAGAATACAATCAAAAGAGTGAAAAAGCATCCTATAAGAAGGGAGAAAATATTTGCATATATCTAGAATCTGTAAGGAATTTCTACAGCCCAACAACAACAAAAAAAAAAATCAAATAACCTAATTTAAAAATGGGCAAAGGACTTCAGCAAAGATGATACACAAATTGCCAGTAAGTATATGCATGAAAAGAGACTACCTTAAAATCCAACAATCTTACTTCTGGGTATTGAGATAAAAGTGAGAACAGGGTGTTGAAGAGCTATCATTGAAGCACTATTCACAATAATCATCAGAGGAAGCGATCCAAATGTTCACTGATGGGTGAATGGATAAACAGAATGTTATATATATGTACTGTATTATTTAATCTTAAACAAGAATCATGTCATATGCTACAACAGGGGTGAAACTTTAAGACATTATGCTATGTGAAATAAATGAGTCATAAAAAGATAAATACTGCATAATTCCCATTTACATGAGGAATCTAACGGTGAAATTCACAGTAATGAAAAGTAGAACGGTGGTTAACAGAAGCTACGGGGATAGGGGAAAGGGGATATTGTTTAATATTGTTAAATAGTTTCAGATCTGCGAAATGGAAAAGTTCTAGAGATCTGTTTCACACAATATGTATATACTTAACAATACTGAACTTATAATAGTTAAGATTATAAATTTTATGTTAAGTGTTTTTTTACCACTATTAAGAAAAAGATCATTGAAATGGGAGTAAGGAAACTTGGGTCTTCTAGTTCTCACTAAACAAGTCATTCTATGACTATTTTTTTAGGCTTACTTAGGTTACTTTGAAGTGAAGTAACTAATTGTTATTTCAACTTGGATCCTAAGCTTGTTCTATTATCTGCAAAACTTTCTAGTTATGAATCATTTCTGTGAGCTTAGTTCCACAAAGAGAACATAATTAATTAAACTTGATGCACATTAAACTTGATATACAAATGATACTCCACGGATAGCAATATAAAAGTCATTTTTAAAAAAAGAGTTCATCTCCAGTCCTATAAATTACAAAACCAAAAACTCTGTATAGAACTAAAGTTACTCTTGTATTTAGGGTACTAAAAATAAATCCTTTTGCTAAAGAGTTGGATCATAAAGGTAGTTTAGTTTCGATATCTTCTGCTGAAAAATGGTAATAAAACAGATGCAGCAAGATCTAGCTCTTGGATAGAAATACAATGTTTTTGGTTACCCATTTTCCTCGATGCCCACCTGGGGAGGACACAGTTTTCTACACAACAGCACCTACCACGGGCCTTCCATTATTTCCCAAGTCCTCACTTTAAAAGTATTTAAGAACAAGATTTTGCAGTATGGAGGTTCCTTAAAATATTCAAAATAGATCTACCAGATGATCTGGAATTCCACTTCTAGGTACCTGCCCAAAGAATCCAAAAACAAGTGGGAAGAGACACAGGCATTCTTGTGTCACAGGCATTCTTGAAGCACTATTTACCACAGTCAAGTTAAGGAAACAACCTAAGTGCCCAAAGACAGATGAATTAAGATGATGTGATGTATTTATACTATGGAATACTACTCAGCTATAAAAATAATGATGAACTGTTGCCACTGTGACAATATGAATATAACTCAAAGGAATTATACTGGGTGAAATAAACGAGGGGAAAGACAATTATCAGACTATTTCACTCATATGTGGAATGTAAAGAAAAAAATACAAAGAAATATTCAAAACAAACCCTGAAAATCGGACTGCAGTAAGATAGGGAACAAAATGTGCAAGGGGCCCAGTGGGCAATGGTGCAGGGCTGTAGGTGCTTTGCGGGTGGGAGTGGTATGGTAACATAAATCTGAAGAGGTGTGAATCTTTGAACCAGTGTATTGTAAACTACTGTTAACACAATTTTAAAAAAATTAATAAAAAAGCAAGGTTTTATGTCCATCAGACCTGATTGAATGCAAATCCCAGCCCCATCATTAATTAATAAACCAGTTACAAAAGATGCATGTTTTATGATGCTGCTTATATTAATTATTCTGATTAGGAAAATCTATAGACAAAACATAAATTTGTGATTGCCTAGGGTTGTGGAGAATAGAAAGTAGCTGCAAATTTTCGTTTAAAAATTGATGAAAATATTCTACAGTTAGACTGTTATAATTGCTGTACAATTGTGTGACTATACTGTTTATATTTGGGTAAATTATCTTTTTTTGGGTAAATTATCTTTTAATGAAGCAGTTTAAAAAGACAGAGATAATAGATGACTGGATTAAAAAGATGTGGTACATATACACAATGGAATATTGCTCAGCAATCAAAAAAGATAAAGTCATGCCTTTTGCAGCAACATGGATGGAGCTAGAAGGGATCATGCTTAGTGAAATAAGCCAAAAAGAAAAGGAAAAATACCAGATAGTTTCACTCATAGCAGAAGCATAAAGCACCAGGGGGGAAAAAATAATGAACAACTATATACCAGAGACATTTTACAGTGGTGGAGTGGGGAATGGGATCAAAAATGGGAGCATGGGGGAGTGCACTCTGGACTATGATGGCACAGGGGTGATTTGGTGATGGGAAGTCCATGGGAATTACAACTGAGATGGAAAAAAACACAAAATGATGTAAAAATAAACTATTATATTAAAAAAAAAGACAGACAAGAGTAAATAAATATCTTCTGCATATCTTAAGTTTATTCCTTTAATTCTCCCTTTCTTTTCTGTATTTTAACCATTTTGCATCGGACTCTAACTCCCTCTCCCCAAATATAAATCTTGTCTTCTTTTAAGGAGCTGAGTGGAATGCTCTTATTTATGTCTCACTTCAAGCACCACTTTTTTTTTTATCGAGTTCTAAGAGAAAGCCCGTTGGGGCCAATGGACTTAAAGTGGCTCCTAGCTACCAATGCTTTAGAAGCTGTGATTATTTCTTTGGTTAGGTTTAAACTTCATTGTTAACATTTTCCTCATCATCTTTCTTACTTTTCTTTATTGAGATACAACTGACACTATATTTTATACATTTAAGATGCACAATGTGTTGATTTAATACATTTATAAACTGATTATTAATTAAATTTATAAAATGATTACCACCCATAGCATTTGCTAACATCTTTATCATGCAACATAATTATCATTTCCTTTTCGTGGTAGACACACTAAGATCTAGTCCCTCTAGTCCTTCTGTGCATTAGATCTCTAGGACTTAGTTCTCTACTAGTTGCAAGAAGTCTTCAATGCTCTTATTTTTTTAGTTTCTTTGTGTCCTTCCTCAAGTGTAGATGCTTTATATTTTTTATTGCTAGTGTGCCTCACTTTACCTTGTAACAAGATTATTTGAGTTTATAGAAATGTATAAATGGGCTTATTAAAAACTACAAAGAAAAAAGTGAGTTGGAGCTAAAAATTTAGGAGTGTTTTAGAGCAATATTGATGTGGGATCACAGCTAAGTATCATTACCCAGGTTGTTAAACAATAATGTTCACAGTGCAGAACTAAAATGACAACTAAAGTTAATAAACTAAAGATGAGAAGCACCCAAGCCAGTCTCTAGCACATATAAGGTAAAAAATGATTGAAAATTTGTATCAGAGTCTCAAATCTACAATTATATTATGCTTAAGGTAAGTATCTTCACCTATGAGTCTTATTCCACACTGTTAACATGGGAGAAAGGATCTCTCTTTATCTCACAGAATGCTGGCAAGACAAATAGATTATATTATCATATTATTGAAAACTCCAAAGAGGTACAAAGTATCATTCACTGACCCTAAAGACAAGGAGAAGATCTCATCACATTATAACTACTGTTTTAAAAATATGTATTCCGGGCCCTCCCTGGTGGCGCAGCAGGTTAAAGCACATCACTAAGAAGCTAAAACCACTTTAGCACAAGTTCGATCCCCACCCCGGAGGTGACCTCTCCTGACCAGCCCGCAGCTCCCCTCAGCAGTGTACTTCATCAGTCGACCTGTTCTGTTCCCCACTCTGTCTCTGGTGAATCCTCTCACCGCCCCTGCACCTCTGGCCTGTACCCCAGTTCCACATGCATAAATAAATTTTTTAAAAATCTTAAAAAAAAATGTATTCCCACCTTACAAAAAATTAGCATCTCAAATGTAAAGAAATACATGATATACATTTTCTCCATTTCCTGCCATTACTAAGATCTTTATCATTCACCCTAGAAATTCCATTACTAATACTCACTGATTATTTACAAGAAAAAAAGGACACCTTCCAACTACTATTCTCAAATTAATTGCTCACGGCAAGTATTAACCCTTACTAAACCTGCACGAAAAACTACGGGAAATTCATACAGAACATCATTTTCTTCCATCTAACACAGAGGTTATTTTTATTTGGAAGACAGATTAATGGTGGACAAAAGGGACAATGGAAACACCCCTTCCCACTCTCTTTCTCCCCAGCGACCATTCTTATCCTATCCTTTCAAGAATGCCAGCCATCACCCACCTCCATGTCATCTTCCTTTTTCCTCTTGTTTACTGACTCACTTCCTTCTTCGTCTTCTTCTTCTTCCTCTATGATTCCTTCCACTATAGATTTTGAGCCTTCAGGACTTGTAATTCCTTCACACCTAGTTTAAAAAAATGGTTATTACATACCTCTATACACTAATTATCTCAGAGACTATAATAAAGATCTCTTAATAATCAAATGTTCATTAAAACTTAACAATGCTCCAAGGAGGAGGATGTAAAAGATGTGCACTTCAAAATGCACAAAAGTAATCAAAAGCTGTGAAAGGTCATGACCAATGTGTGACCGTATCCCAAAGGTTGGTCTCCAATTCTTAAACCAATGCTGACACACAGAAGGAGTAACCATTTCCTGAGGCATGGTGACAATAACTTTACTGGCATTATCTAATATAACCCTCATAACGATTCAATGAAGAGCTGAAGAAATTGCCCAGGACCACATAATGCATGAGTGGATGAACCTGGGAAGCTAATCCAGTTTCAGTAAACTCCAAAGCTCTTGTTATTCTATTGCTCACAATAGCAAACAGGAAAATAGTAAAAAGGCCCCTACTTTTTTTAAAAAAAAGATTATTTATTTATGTATACCGAACTGGGGTAAGGCCAGAGGTACAGGGGTGGTGAGAGGCTTCACCAGAGACAATAGAGAGCAGAACAGGCAGACTGACAAAATACACTGCTAATGGGAGCAGTGGCAAGACAGGAGGTCTGCTGCACCATATGGGTTACCTCACTCCAGGATATCGAACTTGTGCTGAAGTGGTTGTGGATAGCTTACCATCAGTACTTAATAAGAACAAGATAAATTCATGCCATTTGAGGCTACATAGGTGGAGCTGGAAAGAATTATGCTAAGCTAAATAAGCCAGAAGGAGAAAGATGAAAACCAGATGGTTTCACCTATATGTAGAATACAGAAAAACCAAACATCTTTTTAGATAAATTTTAAAACTAACCCTTGAAAGCTAACCATAGATCTAAGGCATCCAGGAGGGCAAAGGAGGAGTGAGAACAGGGTGGGGGGAAGAACATAATAGACTAATGTGGTAGATTATGGCTTGGTGGTGGGAGAGCTATTGTGATCATACCTGTAGGAAGAAATTCTATACTGTCAAAAAAGTTAACAATGATGTAAAACAATGGTACTTCAAAAACATTAAAAATTATCTAAAATAATGAAGCTTACCAGGATGGTAAACTATAGAATATAACAACGAAGCAATCTGTAATTCTCTTCACAAGTTTTAGTTTGTAACCAGTTCAAGGAGGAAAAAATAAGACCTACTGTTTGACTTGGCCAACCATTGAGACACGGGCAGACTCCAGGTTTCGAATCTGGCCACTCTTCACACTAGAAAATTGAGAAGGGAGAAAGGTTATTCAGCATTTTACCATCTTACTAAGATCAATTAAATAATTCTTCAGGCTCACTGGTACCTACTAAAAGCTGTGGTTACCAATGTAGCTTACATAGAGACTGCCACTACTTCCAACTTAGTTATCATGGCAATAAGTTAAATAGTAAAAATTAAGTAGAAAAATTGAAGTTATTTCTGTTCTGGAAATAATTATCAAAAGAGTACTATGCTTGTGCTCAGGAAGCACATAATCCTCTAGGGAGAAGGAAACACAGACATAGTAAGGCAAGTTTCAAATAATTCACTTTATTCTGAATAAGGAGGCTAGAGGAAAGCTTCCCAAGCATCTTGCCTAAACTGAAGATTGAAGATAAGAAGTGAAGCAGAAGTAAAAAAGGGTAATTAGATCACCATAGGCAGAGGGCACAGTGTGAAGGACAGCACTGTGATGTGAAATAGCAGGATTATGATTTTAGTGAACAAAGTGCAAAGAGAAGTAGGAAAGAACAAAGGGGGAGTGTCATAGACTACAGCAGGCCGGCTTAGACTCTTCATAAATTAGCCATCTCATGGTTTTCTCTCTAAGTATGCTGAAGGGCCAAACAAAATGATTCCATACCTCAGGGGAAACTAGAAACACCCACCGGAAGCAGTACACATTTCCATAAATCTTTTTTTTTTTTTTTAAGGCATACAAGAACTGGGGTACAGGCCAGAGATGTGGGGTATGAGAGGATTCACCAGAGACAGAGTAGGGAATAGAGCAGGCAGACTGACTGAAATACACAGCTGAGGGGAGCAGTGGGTGAGACAGGAGAGGTCTGTTGCACCATGTGGGTTCCCTCCCTGGCCAGGGATCGAATTCACAGGGCAGTGGCTGCAGATAGCTTCACAGTGCTGCATCCCAACCCCTTCTGCCACTAAGATGACCATAAATCTTATTTTTTAACATAAAAAACATCATGTAAAAACTTAAAGTACATCCACCCTTAGAAAATACATGATCTTGTTTCTTATTTTAATGATAAACAGAAGCAACCAGAATTATGATTTCATCATCCTACTAATGAACCAACCTATAGAACCATAAGTCACCAATATTTGTAACCATATATTCTGTCTTGATAACTGTTTAACAAATGAAGTGTATCTTTGCTCCTATTCAAGTCAACCTTGGGCACTGGTCCCCATTCCCGCTTGCTTATGCACACGCTACTAATAAAGCCTTGTCTAGGTCAAACTATCTCGTGAAGTCTTCCTGAATATTTTTTGAGGAGCAGGTACAACACTGACACTGGCCCTTACTTATGACACTATTTTTGTAACCAACAAAACCAGGGACTAACACTTTCCTCTGATGGGCAAATCATTATGTGCAGACAGTCTAATCAATGTGCTGGATTTGGGAACACTTGCCCTACTCCATACTTCAGGGTTCTACTGGTGGGTTACTGCCCTTTGCTGGGGGGCAGATATGACACTTTCACTTAACTGGCCAAAGAGCACTCTAAAGATGGGCTCATTCTACCATAAAGTTCGCTCCAATGTTATAACCCTAAAATCTCTTTGGTTTGCCAGACTTTGTTAGCTGACCTGGCATTCAGTTGGCATGTGCCAAATGACTCTCAAAGATATATGGACATAATCTTCAGCCCTGGATGCTACCAGGGTGATAGGAAATACATATTATATTTCACTTGACTATAGGGCCATTAATGTTAATACTCTGTCAATTCCTGCCAATCTTCTCTCCCCTTATACCACTGCACTAGATCAGCCTCCCAATGGTATGATCATTTTTGTCTTTTTATTCTTACCTTCTCTGGAGGGAGTAGTCTGGCACATGGACACACTTGCCAATTTTACCTAACTGACCTTAAATGACTCTCATCAGGAAAACTGTCTCATTACTACTACTGAGTTAAAACTGATGAGAAGGGCTATTTTGCAAACCCTAGATGTGCTAACTTTATACGAGAGAGAAACCTGTGCAACAGTTAAAACAGAATGCTGTGTCTATACTCTTTGAATGTATCACACCTGTTAAAGCACATGCAACTTATATTTGGCCATTATGAGATACCTCCACCTTTTAACTGGTTAGACTTTTGGGGAGGGGAAATTTGAACTTGGTGACAAAATCTACTTCCAGGTCTTCTCCTTGGAATAGGATTTTCACTCTGTTGTTCTATCTACTGTCACTGCAATTTCTGGGCAATACTTAACATAAACATCACTTGGAAAGTCCATGAGACCCTCTGTCCTAGGAAAACTTCCTAGTATAGTATTTATCAGGTACTAAATTTTCTCTTGATATCTCTATTTCAGTTATAATGATATCTATGATGATATCTTTGATTCCTTTCTGATGAAGGAAAGGTAATAAGACATAAAAGGTAACAATAATATCCTTCAAGCGAAAATTAGAAGATTCAAGGGTAAAAGTCCTATATAATACAGAGTTCAAGGTCTCTAGCAATTCACCAATTTACCAGATTTATCTGGCTGGTTTGGAGAAGTCAAAGAATGAGTTCTAGAGAGTGGGCTGGAGATGGATTCTGAAGAATGGATAGGGAGACAGAAAGTATTGTATTCCAAGACAGATCTCCTTGGAGGAGAGACAATATTCTACTCATCTCTGGTTCTTTACCTTGTAGCACCAAAGTAAGTTCTAAATAAATATTTAATCTAATGAATACATTAGAACTGGACAAGTCTTAAGTGGAAGCAATGGCCAGTTCTATCAGTGGTTTTTACAAAACCATTTACCAACATGATTTTTATTTAACCAAAAACCAAATAAAATCTGTGAAAGGAACACATACCCATCCTCTTTGTTTCTGTCATTTTTATCTGCAACACAGAAAGTGAGTCTAGAGCTATGAAGTATCGGGGTAGAAAAGGTCTTAACGTTTCATTTAGCCTAAGCTTTCAACCCAAAGGCTGGAACAGCTACACAGGAATAAACAATAACTAATAAGGAGCTACTACAGCGTACTGGAAAATGGATTTGAGACAACTGAGCCAAGTCTGAAATGTTTAAAATCTTTTAAAGATTTTGCTCTTCCTATAAGTATTTTCACACATGATATTACAATGAAAACTTGGAAAGTGCACTCATTTCTATTCCTTTGAAATTAGTGCTTACGCTGATAATAAAGGAAAGATACAATCTAACATTCAAAAATAAAGACAATACAGATATGTGGGGTACCTCCACTCAATGGCATTCTCCAGAGACTTGAAGGTTTTAGGACGACCACGTAAGAAATTCTGCATGCTATTAAGTGCATCCATGGCTGTACCTAGATGTTAAACAAATTTTTTATCCATGGCATTTAACATATTGTGAGCAGTTACATTTATTTAGTCAACAGTTTTCATCTGCCCTCAAGGACAGAATAATTTCATAATGGCTGAGAGAAAAAAAGAGGCTGTTTAAGAAAATTCAGAAGACTGATGTGATAGCCAGCCTCCAGAATGTCTCTGATGATTTTTCCCTCCTGATGTTCAAGTGGTCACCCCACATCGAAATAGGGATAGTTTGTGTAAGCAACAGTGTGACTTCTGAAGCTAGGTTATAAAAAACATGGCAACTTCTCTTTAAATGTTAAATTAAATTATGGGACACAGAGACACTGATATGTTATGCAGTCATGAAAGATGTTTATGAAGAAATTTTATAACATGGAAAAATTATAAACAATATGAGGTATAGATAAAATGGGTGAAGATGGTCAAAGGGCACAAACTTCCTGCTATGAAATACCTAAGTCTTAGGGACATAATGAACAGTATAGTGACTATCTATACTTAATTATACTTTATTGCATACTTAAAAGTAAGATTTTTAAAGTTCTGTTCAAAAGAAAAAATTATAACTGTGTTTAGTAATGAATGCTAACTAGACATATTATAGTGCTCACTTATCAATATAAACATATATAATTATATTGTACAACTGAAGCTAATAGAATATTATATGCCAGTCATATTTCAATAAAAAATGCTTGGGCTATTTTTGCCACAAAATAACAGCAAAAGATATAAAAGGTAGAGGGACATATTTCAAGATAAGTAAAATCACTATATTAAAAGAAGAAAATAATAATCTACCATAGCAGTCTCTCAGAAGTCAAAGATTTTGATTTGATTGGCATCAAGAAAACTTACCTTCCACAACATCAATCATGCACAGACCCAGAAGGCTTGGGACCAGGTTGGATGAGGCCGTGTGGACTGCAATAGCACCACCCATGCTATGTCCAATCAGCATTATCGGAGGAGGGAGGTCCCCATACATTGCTTCAACCACATTACCAATGTCTCTGCAAGAAAGAAGAAAAGGCTAGGAATGCTCTCTGACAACACTATAAAAATCATTTTCTTTTCTAACTCTTCCTTTTGATTTGTAACTAAGAGTCCTAGTTACTAGTCTACCAGGCCATTTTGTAAATGTATCTAGGTACACCTCCCCCCGCCAATATATACACATAGCCACACATCTAACTCTTCTGAAAAATGACAGGTTAAGGACTAAGACCTCAAATTTTCTAATTTTCCTTTACATCACACTTTTACCATTCCACATGTTTAATACAATTGCCCAAGTATTAGATTCCTTTCATTTAAAATGTAAGATGAAACTATGTACATATTCTTTAATTCCTCTATGTCTCAGATTCCCTACATATACAAAACAGGAAAACAATTTTATTAAGCATTATAATGTAATCAAGTTTGGACTCAACAGATGAATTGTAGCTCCAGTTAATTTTTTACTATGTAGACTTGGATTATCTATTTAGACACTAAGTTTCATCTATAAAATGAAGATAAGCATATGACTATTTTGGATTGCTTGGAAGAATAAGACTGTGAATACATAACTACTTTAAAAGAGTAAAGTCCTACATAAATTTTAATTATTATTTACAATTTGTCATGTAAAGTTGTTTGAAGTATGAACAGCTCTGAGAAACCAGAAAGACATTCAGAGTTGTTTTATTGACTACTGTTCTAGTCTTTAATTATGGCAGTGGATTGGTTCTATAAAGTCAAATCCCAAAGCTTTGAAAATGAGAAATGAAGTATGAACCTTGGTTTTTATTTGCTTATAGAACTTCTTTGCTATAGCTATGGTTAAGTAAAGTGTGTTTCTACTGTCTTCTTTTGGGAGTGGCTGAGTCAGACAATTTCAAAGGACACTTTCATCTTGTTGAGAGATACTACATACATCTGAAGCACTCGCATAGTGTTAGCCAAATATATTAGGTATGAATGTAAGGACCCTCTCAAATACCATCTCTACAGTATTCCAAATGGCAGAAGTAAATATCATTAACTCTTTAAGAAATTAAAAAAATTTTTTAAAAAAGATTTATTTATTTATGCATACAAGAGCTGGGGTGTAGGCCGTGGGGGTAGGAGAGGCATAGAGAGATAAGAGGATTCATTAGAGATGGAGTGGGGAGTATGACCAATTTGTGATATTTCTTTCACAGGTTAATGAATTTGGGTATCACATGCTATTATTGCTTCAGTTATTTTCAGCAAGAATCCAACTTGTTGGCTCTTTTGATTCTTGGTAATCATCTTCATCTACTGTAAATAGTTCTAGTAATTTATTTTTAACTTTTGGTGCCAGTAATCAACTTACTGTTTCTCAGCTCCAATTCATCCTTCATTACATGCTCTGCAAAAGTTGATCTGAGGGCTTTTAATAGTTCACCTCTGCCAGGTGGCATGATGTTATATCAGAAGAGAAAGCAGGAATGCTAATATAGAATGAGGGTTTTGTTCCTAGTTCTTGTTCCTTCACTCTACAAAATCCTGTTGTTATACCTCTCTACAACACTTCCTGCAGCACATGTTGCTTCCCAAGTGCCTAATTCCTGGACATAGGTGGCTTCTCCAGCAGTCCATCGTCACCACTCCCAGTGGCTTCTCCCCTCCAGCTTTATTAATATAGCCAATTTTGGTAAGTATACATCTACACACATTTACTTACATATCAGTGTTATCAATACAATAAAAATAATACATATGCATCTTTTCCATATGTTCCCTTGCATCTCTTATATGCACTGTGGTAAGATTACTTAATATGAGCCCCACCTTATTAATAGACTTTCAAGTATACAATATCTTATCATTAACCAAAGGCACCATGTTGTACAGTAGAGCTCTGCAACCACCCACCGTATTTTTTTTTTTCAGATTGTCTCTTATGAGATGCTTCCCAGTCAACAGTTTCCCTTGTGCCCTAAAGGGCAGAATTCTGGCAAGTTCTGCCAATGTGGCATCAAAGTAACTTCCCTGCCTTCAGTAAGCCACAATCATGTCTTTTCCAAAAGAATCTAGACCCAACCTCTTCCATTAGTTTCCAGCTCAGTCCAAAAGGACAGCAAATGTTCTTCTTACATACAATATTCTTTCTTTTTGAAAATGTTTCCAATTTTACTGAAGTATTATTGATAAATAAAATTGTAATATGAAGCATACAATGTGTGATTTGATATACATATGGTTGAGTTAATCAACCCTATGTTTCTACTTTTAACTAGCCAATTACTCACTACAATCCTGTTACAGTCAATAAATCTTTATATTATTAAGCATTCTTGTACAAACTACTGTGAGATTTCTCTCTTCTGACTGGCCCAGACTGATACATTATTAGGCAATGTTTCCTTAAGGTCCTCAAGTAGAAAATCTTCGATTTCCTCTAGAATGTCAGCTGCATGGTACTTCGATGTATTTGTTTTTTGTTATCAGTTAAAAAACCTTTTAAATACTTAAAAATCATTCATAAATCTTACTATAGATCTTGCTAACAGCTTGAATTTTAGGTAGCCACTGCAGCTAAAGTTCAACCCCCAGGCAGGAAGGTGACCCACTTGGTATGTCAGACCCCTCCTGTCCTACCAGCTGCTGCTTCCCTCAGCAGTGTATTTAAGTTCATCTGCCTGTCTACTCCTCACTCTGTCTCTGGTGAATCCTCTCATCCCACACACCTCTGTATCCCAGTTCTTGTACACATAAATTACCTTATGGAACTTTGTCAAAAGATAAAATTCTCTGGCCCTCCCTGGTGGTGCTGTAGGTTGAAGCACAGCACTAAGCAGCTAAAGCCACTTCAGCATGGGTTCGATTCCCGCCTGCCCCGGAGGTGACCACATGGTGCGGGCAGACCTCTCCTGACCCGCCTGCTGCTCCCCTCAGCAGTATACTTCATCGATCTGCCTGTTCTGTTCCCCACTCTGTCTCCAGTGAAGCCTCTCACCGCCCCTGAGCCTCTGGCCTGTACCCCAGTTCTGTATGCACAAATAAATCTTTAAAAAAAAAAAAGATAAAATGCCGGGCCCTCCCTGGTAGCGCAGCGGGTTAAAGTACAGCACAAAGAAGCTTAAGCCACTTCCACATGAGTTCGATTCCCGCCTGCCCTGAAGGAGATCCACATGGCTAGGCAGACCTCTCCTGACCCGCCTGCTGCTCCCCTCAGCAGTGTACTTCGTCGATCTGCCTGTTCTATACCCCACTCTGTCTCTGGTGAATCCTCTCACCCTCCGCATCTCTGGCCTGTACCCCAGTTCTGTACAAATAAATAAATAAATCTTTAAAAAAAAATCTTTAAAAATTAAAGTGTGGGGTTTAAAAAAAAAGATAAAATGCCAAGGTTTTACTAGTAAAAGTACTAATTCAGCAGTCTGGAGAAAGGCCAATTATCTGTATTTTAATAATTTCTTAGGTGATTCTGATCAATGAACAGGTTTGGGAGCCATTTTATATGCTATATTCATCTTTTACTATGAGATCAGGGTATAATTAGTGATTCTTTAATACTCTGTTACTGTCTTCCTATGAAGTTAGATCAAGAATATGGGCAGGACACCTAAAGAACAACTCACAGGATCTACTGAATACTATTATCTTTCCAAATACAGGTTCTCAATAGTTCTCCAGATTCTATTCAACACAAGAAAACTGTTCAAAAGGTAACACAAACTACACTTAGAAGAATTTTCAAGTGCTTATGCAATGATCATCCCATTGACTATATGAAGATGAAGTCGTAAGGAAAGCACCAGAAGTAAAGAGAATAGTACAGTTTCTCTGTGTTAATAATAGTCTAACAATCTCACCAAGAGAATGATAGTTATACTATTATTATATTAATAATAATAAAGGAAATCTGGTCATGTATAAACAAAATTAAATTACTTACTTTGCCATTGTTTCTGCAGACAGGTCTTCAGAATTCTTGACTTTTGTTTCACCTAGAAAGATTATATGTTAAAAATAAAATTCCAAGGGTAGGAATTATAAAAGCAAAGTATTATCTTTTAAAAATCTCCTTTTGAACAATAAAATTGAGACTTAGCAAATATTTCCCACATTACAAATGTATCTTTATAGCTGGCTACCCTTGAGGGATAAATACAAAAGTATAGCAAAGATTGCCCATATTCCCTATATACCACCACATCAGAATTTGGTTACATTAAAGGATAATTCTTAGCTAAACATCAACAAATACATGTATGCATTTATTTCAAATAATAATTATAAGTGTTAGCAATCAGAACTCCCCCTAAAATGGCCAAATGGAAGAAACCAGGATATTTTATGGGCACATGGAAATTTGCATATTTAAGACTATTCAAAGGGCTTGAAAATATGTGACTGAGTCAATGACTACTTAAGAACTCCACTCACCATGACCTCGCAGATCCAAAGCCACAATCCTACATTGAACCCTACTAATGATTGCTGCCTAGGAATAAAAGGAAAAGCAATAAGATATAAGATACATCAGGATCAGCAAACATTTCCCCATTTTCAATGATAGCTTTGTTGAATGAACTGCTGTCAGAATCCAAGAAAGTCAAGAAAATACAAAGGCTTTCCCTTAAAAATTTTTTTTAATTTTTTTTTGGGGGGGTTTAGATACTGGTACCATCCCAAGTCCAAATCTGGCTTTCTATACCCAAATTTCTCTTAAATCTTAACTGTTCCAGCTTTTTATGAAGCAGAATCAAGTACCTCTAAGCAATTACTCTCTGTACTCTGCTATTACCTATGATTCCAGCCATATTCCTTGGTTTCCTTTTCCTTAGTGTGTAAGGAAAAATTCCTAGATAAAGACTGTGAGTCTGTTTATATCTTACCTCAGAATATCACACAAATGTGACATTCAGATCATGAATTAACCCTGTAAGGAATACAAGTCATGAAATCAAACAATGATTCACTTTAGATACAGTAAAAAGATTTTACCACAAGCTTACACACAACTCTGTACTACAGTTAAATTAGGATATATTGTGAAAGAAATCATAATAGCATGGAGAGATACAATTTAAGAAGTTTAAACAAACCTGGAATAATTAGAGAATCTCCTTCAACTGAATTAGATTATTTGATAATTAATACATCACAATTATAGTGTTTGTAAATGTCATCAATATTTTTTTAACTTTTAAGAACAAAATAGAAGAAATATCTAGTCTAAGCCCCACATTTTATGAGGGAATGAAGGTTTAAAGAAAATTGTTTGCTCAGGGTCACATAAGAAATTAGTTACCAATGTATATTTATAACACAAAACAAATCAAATTTCTTAGATCTGTAATATATGTATAACAGCTGATATAGGAACAAGCATGTGTTTCTGCTGCTCCTTTGTTCAAAAACATTCACACATACAATATGTGCTAGGCATAAATAAGCCCATGGTCTTTGTCTCCAAAAAAGTTCACAATCTAGTAAAGGAAGGTAAATGACTTGAGCCATGCTACTAAGGACTTGGAATATGGTTAGTACAAACTATTGGACGGAATATGGTTAGTACAATCTATTGGAGGACACTTGGCTAGAGACATGAAGAAGCCTTATATAGCTATAACCCAAGTAAGAGTAAGAAAGTAGCAAACATAACAAAAACCAATCATTTAATAAATGTTAAGTATATACCTATAAGTTCAAAAACTATTTCAGGCTTTAGAGAACAAAAAGGAATTAAGACAATATTCCTGTTCAAGGAATTCACAGACTAACAGAACATACAAGAAGTTGCTTTTATTTAATAACTGGTAATAACCACTGCCAGGAACAAAGGCTAATGTTTTAGCCTTCCTCAATTGCACAGGCATCTGGCTCCATGTATCTAATCTGCATTCCTGCTTGCTTCCATTTTTTTGTACTTCAGACTCTCTAATGATAAACAGAGAGAGGCTGTATCTACTTGACATAAACAAGAAGAGATAAAAATTTTCTTTTAAATAAGAATGCTGCTTGTCTCTTCCTCAGCAGTATCTTTCCTTGCTTTCCTGAGTTAAGGGTATTAGGAAGCTCTAAAACTGGCAGCATTGGGTGTACATCCTTTACTCCAGACCAGGATCTCAGTAATCAAAAGTTTACTTCCTGCAGCTCACAAGTATCATTAAAATATAAAGCACCATTTAAAAGAAAGAAACATTTTCTAAATATTTATTGGATATCTCCATGTGTCTAGAATTATAATAGACTGTGGAGGAAGCAATAAAGGATAGATAACTCTCTTTTCTAAAACACCTGAAAAAATGTCTGTTTATCCATTAACTTAGATTACTGAGATACTTTTTGACAAGGCACAGATTTCATCTCCCTCACCCCCAATCAAATATAAAATGTTTGAAGAATTAATGGGCTAAAGCCCACCCCAATTAAGAACACCTAGTAGGTGACCTTGAGTCTATAATGATAAATATTAGGAATTGAATTGTCCCTCACCTTCTTATATTAAGCCATATTTAAGCATATAAGGAAGAATTAGGCTAGCAAATTCGTCAAAAATCAAATAATGGGCCCTCCCTGGTGGTGCAATGGGTTAAAATATAGCACTATGAAGCTATCACAGCCACTGCAGCATGAGTTGATGCCCAGCAGGGGAGGTGACCCACATGGCACAGCAAACCTCTTCTGACCTTCCTGCTGCTCCCCTCAGCAGTGTACTTCATCAACCTGCCTGTTCTGCTCCCCACTCTGTCTCTCACTCCCCCATACCTTGGGCCTGTACCTCAGTTCTGTGTGTTTAAATAAATAAATCTTTAACAAAAAACACAAGGATTTCACCAAGATCAGTTGCTTGCTTACCGTGAATACAGCCCAGGAAAGGGCAGAATGACCTCCGCCATGTAGAAGAAGAAGAACTGGACCTTCTGAACCACTCTTGTAAACTCGAAAAGTGTATGAATAGTTAAGGAGAACATATCTAAGCTTTAGCTCATGGAAGTTTTTGATTAGAATACTCAACAGCACCAAATTATATGCATAACTGCAGGCTTCCAAACCTAACAGTTACTTAAAAAGAAGTTTCTCAGACTCCAAACCTCTGTTCTTGAAGCATCAATCCAATAAAGACCTTTTCTCAATGGAAAAAATTAACTCCCTTTGGCCCTAATGAGGTGCCTAACTGGTTTCTAAATGCTAAACCAGTTCAACTCATTTGATTCATGAAATATCCCCCTTGACTCTGAGGAGGTATATCAGTTTCACAAGTTAGGAGAAAAAGAAAAATATCAAATTTTCATTTACTTTCAGGAAGAAGACAAAACTTGCAAGCTGACCATAGATTTGAGTAATACTGTTGGAGAAGGCAGAGGAGAGAGGTCAAAACAGAAAAGGGAAGAACATAAGGGACTATGGTGGGATAACTATGGGGACTATACCCGAAGGGAGAAATCAGATATTATACAAAAATGAACAATGATATAAGAAATAAATTTTAAAAAGAGAGAGAAATCAGTTTCAGGATTATGATTCTTAAACCCTTCTCCATACATTGAAAAATTATAGCCAAGAAAGGTATGTAGAATAAATATGCAGACAGTATACCATGCTGTACAAGGAAGAAGTAGGGAGAAAAAATGAAACAAATAGCAGGAATAGAAAACATTTTAGAAAATGCTGGATTTCTATTTAGACATCATAAGCTTACTAATGAATAAGCCATTTTGCAAAGGATATATCCTTGCCAGTTTCATTCTCTACTTCTACATCTTCCATGGACTCAAAGTACTGACTCCAAGAAACAGGGGAGAAGTCCCGCTTTCTTCCAGGGCTAAGGAAAAAAAGAAAAAAGTTTTAAGTAAAAACAGTTATGCATGAAAAGATAAAATCTCGAGAAACAAATGTCAAATGTAAGTCTGAAATAAAAATAGCAAGGGAATTTTCTCTTAAAGATGAAAAGTTTTCATACATAAATCATTACTTAAAATGTGTTTTTAGAAGTTCAAAAATCAATCTAAGAGTAAAAATTTGGGAATTCAGGGAAAGCATTAGTATATTTTAATCACGAATATATTTCACTTGCTGGATCCCTCTGCTTTTGGATAGGTTCATACCTATCCTTTCAACACACATCTTCATCCCTTCTATAATCATTCTTGTGCTTCTTCATAACTATAATCCCTCACAATATTTCTTACCTATAGGTCATTTACCAAACAATCAATATAAACCTTCATAATAATCAATATTATGAGCATATAGGAATATACTTTAAGATATATACATATTTTCACACAGAAGTAAAATGACTTATTCAATATAATAAGCCTGTACTAGTGAAAAATTGGAAAAACTTAAACTTATTTATTAACATGTGACTGATTAAAGTAAATTGTGATACATAGAGACACAGTATTTAGTTGTAAAAGGAAGCAAGAAACTATATACTGATAAGATTCCTTATATATGGATGAGACATTGTTGAGTAAACCAACTGGATATATACATTCTACCATTTGGGTAAAAATAGGAAATACATATCTGCTAATACACATTTAGAGTATCTCTGGAAGGATGCTGATAAAACACTGATAACATATTGGGACGAAAGCTATGACTGAGAAATAAGAAAAACAATTTTCAATATACATCCCTTCTATCTTATGTTTTTGACCATATGTAATTTAAAATATTTTATATGTAAAACATCACTTCAAAACAAAAATAACCAATAAATGTCTACATATAAACTATAACTTCAACCTTGCATTTGACACAAGAGATAACCCTAAGTCTTCCGCTATTTCCACACCTAATTTTCTTCCTAGTGAAGGAAATTCAGCATTCTATCAGCAGCAAACATTACCTCCTGCCACACATCTCCCTGCCTATGTCATGTGCCAGTGGAGAATATGTAAAAGTATAAAAACAAACCCCTTTTAAGGACTTAAATTAATACAAAAGCACACCTGGTTGATCATAAAACTAGAAAGAATTACAATGGCAGTCAGAAGTGCATTCTTTAAACAGTTGACCAGGTTAATAGTTCTCAATCCAGGCAACAATAAAAATCACCTGGGACGCTTTTAAAACTACTGATGTTTGTATATTTTGTCCTCAAGAAATTGATTTAAATGGTCTGAGGTATGGCCTGGGCATTGAGAATTGAATACAAAGGTAGAGCATATGAGCTAGGATGACAAATTTCTTACAGTTCCTACTTCTTTCCTTTTACTTTCCATATAAATTCTTAACACTTAAGAGTAGAGAAAATTTGAATTACTTAAGCTTTTTCTGCCTAGGATTAATGAATGAAAAAAATACTATCTTGTAAAAGAAACTAATACATTTAGCATTTGTATTGTGAACTTGCTCAGTAAATTGGTAATCCTCTCTTTCTGATATAAAAATTAAACTTCAGCTTCAGCCTAGACCTAATTTTCAGTTTGCTGGTTGCACTTGAATTTCTATCAAAAAATTAAAATAGAACTTCTAAATTAACCACTCACAAATCCATCTATGCACATGCTAATTAGAGTGTAACAACCACAACCACAACATGGCATGCCAACCATGTTACAATGGATTCTAAAGATCCACACATAAATTTTTGATGTCTGCAACACTGGATAGCATCACAACAACAGTACTTAACATTTACTGCGCACAGCCAGCGGGGCATATTTCATTTAGTTTTCATAAAACTTTGAGTTATTTTATCTTCATTTCATAGGTGACAAAACAGATTTAAATATATAAAGTAACTTATCCAAGGTTATACAATTATTAAGTGGTAGGACATGATTCAAATCCAGTTCCATTACTCTTCAGAGTCTTTGTTCTTTACCCCAGATTGTATTAACTTCCAGGTTTTCTTTTTTTTCCTCTTTGGTAACTTACATGTTTCTGAAAAGTAGCGAGGCTTTCAGGGTGCATTTTCAGAGGGCTTTATTTTTTTCTGTTCAGTGTTTAATTGTGGCTGACTTACCCAAGTTGGCCATGCACCAACCAGTTGGTAAAAATTTACTTCCTCTAAACATAAAATGTTCTTAAGAGAACACACTCCACTTCTAATTTCTGTCATTAAAAAAAAAGTTCCAGGGCTTTTCCAATTTATACCACCATATGAGAATACCCATTGGTTAAGGAGTCAATTATCTATACCTCCAAAGGTTGTTCCTACTCCCACAGAAACTTCCTGGAATATTTTTAGCATCTTCATCTAAATACATAATTATTTATATGCTCCATGACTTCAAGTAATTTTGCAACCAATTTCAGACATTAAGTAGATCGCAAGGACCTTTTTATATTCTAGTCAGAAAGAATACTCTGTATTTAGGGATATAGCTTTGGTTCTTTTGAAAAATAGTTTATTTCTCTTCCTTTTATGTCTTGCAACTTTATGGTCATTTAAAGCCTGCGTAGGTTTCTTTTAATTATACTATTTAAGATTTATTAATTACTGATGTTGCCCCCATTAAGTTATAATGAAATAATTTTGAAGAAAAGAATGTTCAAAAGTTTAACAAGGATTGTCATACTTTTAAAATAAGGATTTATTCACCAAGAATCTACTATGTGTCTTCAGCTAGGACTGAGGTGGGATAATGGAAAATGCTGAGATAACTCTACAACTAAGGAGACAATGTATTTGCCCTCAAGAAACTGAGGGCAAATATATAATCATCTAAGCGAATATAACGAGTTAAGTTACAGCTAAAGTGTTGTGAATGCTCAAAGAAGGGAACAAAGACTACTTTCACCTTGGGAAACAAAGAGACTTCAAAGACAAGTAATACATTGTAGGGAAGACAGAATTTGGACTGATGGAAATGGAGAAGAGTAAGGAAGACATTTCAAGTCGAGAGGAATGAATAAAGATCCAGGTATGGTGCCTGTCATAGGAGACACCAATGAAAAACAAAACCAAAAAAAGTTAAGTAAAACAAGATGGGAAAAAGCTTTGAAGTTTTGAATAATTAAAAGAAGTGTATACAACCAAAAGCAGATAAATATAAAAAGGAATGTGGTTTTTTTCTGTTACCTGTGTGTGATGGGCTTGGATGGTATTGTAGGAAATGAAAAACCAGTCAGAAGTACACATTAAAATAATTTAAAGGGGGGCTCTCCCTGGTGGCATAGCAGGTTAAAGCCAGCACGAAGAAGCTAAAGCCCACTTTAGCATGAGTTTGATTCCCGCCCCGGAGGTGACCCACAAGGCATGGCAGATCTCTCCTGACCTACCCACTGCTCCCCTCAGCAGTATACTTCGTCAATCGGCCTGTTCTGTTCCCCACTCTGTCTCTGGTGAATCCTATCACCACCCCTGCACCTCTGGCCTGTACTCTGATTCTGTATGCATAAATAAATAAATAAATAAATGATTTAAAATCATTTAAATCAGTGTGGTAAAAGGTTAAAAAGCAGACTTGATTCTGTAAAAAAAAAAAAAACACTGCAATATCCTGTTTTAACAGAGATGGTGATCTAGACTGGCAATGTAATTTAAAAGTAGGACGAGGGGCCTTTAAAAAAAACAAACAATTGGCCCTCCCTGGTGGCGCAGCGGGTTAAAGCACAGCACTGAGAATCTGAAGCCACTTCCACATGAGTTCGATTCCCGCCTGCCGCCTGCCCCGGAGGAGACCACATGGCGTGGCAGACCTCTCCTGACCCGCCCACTGCTTCCCTCAGCAGTGTACTTCGTCGATCTGCCTGTTCTGCTCCCCACTCTGTCTCTGGTGAAGCTTCTCACCGCCCCTGAGCCTCTGGCCTGTACCCCACTTCTGTATGCACAAATAAATAAATAAATCTTAAAAAAAAAAAAAAAAACAATTAACAAAGCTCAGTAACACTCAAGATATGGAGGGTGACCGGCAGAATCAAAGCCAATTCTACATTTTGAACTAAGAGAGAGATGAATTATCAAGTCCTACAATTTGTAAATAAAAATCTACTTTTGGAAGTAAATGTATATAGACCTTTTGATGTAAGAATAACATTTATTTCAAACCTAACAAACTAAATACATAATTTCCTCTCATTGCTGTACCAAAGGAAGGACTTTGACAGAGAGGGAACAAAATGACACTGTCACAAAAGAAATATGGCTTCTGTTTAAACCATGTGAAACAATGTGTTTAGGCACCCTTAATTATTACTGAAGATCTTGTTCAGAATTTGATGAGTGCCATGAACCCTCCTCACTAGAAAAAGTGCACGGGCACTCACATGCACACACACACACACACACACACACTTTTGGTGGCTTCAATAAATTCATCTATAAATCCCGAATTAAGAAGAACCTTGCTCTATACCTTGACCTTAGTTTCAACAACATTTTTCAGCAGAAAGCAGAAAAACTGAGACATGGAGATACTGCATCTTTAATAGTTCCTAAACCAGTATTCATTTTCTATTTGCTACTAAAGATTTGTTTTCATAAAACAGTTCTAGTTTTATTAATTGACCTTGGGTACTTAATTTCTCTAATTCTGAGTTTCCTCAGGTGAGATACGGTTATAGTAACAATTTTACGGGGGGTCATTATGAAGATTAAAGTAGACACCCTCCCTAGTAGTTACTCCCAAATCAGCCTTTTCTATTTTTAACATAGAACTAGTCACTTTCTAAAATTAGTCTGTTCCTGTATTTTTAATCTTCCAGTCACTCCACCTAAATTACCACTATTGTGAGATCCATTAGCACAAGAACATTCTTCATTTGTTCATCAATGTACTTTAGAATCTGACATATTGATAAATATCTACTGACAATATAAAATGAGCTACTACTATTATTAGGCTTTGAGACTGACTAATAAACAAAAACCTCCTTACAGAATCTTGCTAAGGTCTCCAGTAAAAGGAAATGGGACAATACACTGCTATACTAATCAAGCACGGTGCAAGCAGGAGTAGACAGAGTGATCAAACAGAATGAGAGTCCAGACATAAACTCTAATAATTATAGTCAATAGAATTACAACAGTGGAGCCAAGAAAATTTACTGTAGAGCGAATAGGCTTTCCAACAAATGGTGTCGGGACAACTGAATATCCTATGTGAAAGTATGACTCGGACCCTTGCCATACACTATACATATAATTAAATCAAAATGGGTCATAAATTTAAATATAAGCACTTAGACTATAAAACGATGAGAGGAAAACTCTCAGGTAAATCTTTGTGATCTTGGGTTAGGCAACAATTTGTTAGGGCAGAAAATGCAAAAATGACAAGTTTTAGGAAATGACTTCCATCGACATTTTTAATTTTTCAATAAAACTACATAGATTTTTTACAGTAGACCTGGTACAACTTAGCTCTGTTTAAATTTCATTTCCAGTAATACAAGTTTTGTGAGCAAGTTAATCTCTGTGCTTCAAGTTCCTCAACTGTAAGCTTTGAAAGCAGGTACATCTCTCCCCCTTATGACCTAGGGGAATGTAACTGAGTGATGGGAAAGGGATTTCATCCAGTTGTAGATTTATCACTGAACATATCTTCTCTAAGAATTTCATCTTTACTCACAGAAAAAGGATGAAATAACCTCTTCATGCAATTTCTTTCCCTTTTCCTCTGTAATATCCCAAGTCCCTAAATACAGGTAACCACCATATAAATTCTCCAAAAGTATGCTATTAAATTGTGACTTTTCCTCCTATTAACCTTCTGATGTTAATTTTTACATACAATCAGCATTAGAAGAACCCAGTTAGAAGGAAATTTCCTCCTGTGCCCTAATATATGATAGCAAAAAGCACAGGGAAAAAAATAGATAAATTAGCCTTTTGGCCAGAACTAACACCTTCCCCAAAATTGCCAAAATGATGACCACAGAGAGGCATAGGCTATATATTCTCTATACCTTTTAGAAAACATGAAGTTGTTCCTTTGGTGACATATATGTGAATCTATAAGAAACAAGATGTTGCTGACATCAAGGGAATGGACACTGTTCAAAAAGGAATGTCCCACAAATGTTACCATGGCAAAAACAGAAGAGTCTATAGTTACCTAGCATGTAGTTGGCATTCTTGAAAACAAACAACGGCCAGAATCTTGTCAAGAGAATTTATGTTTGTATTGAGCATATGAAGCACTCTAAGAGCTGTGATAGCTTCCTGAAATGTGTGAAAGAAAATGATCAGAAAAAAAAAGGAAGCCAAAGAGAAAGAGGTTTAACTGTGTGTCTGTCTGCTGCACCCAGAAAAGTACTTTGTGAGAATCAATGGAAAGGAACCTGAGCTGCTGGAACACATTTCCTATGAATCCATGTCTTGACAGGTTTGGAAAAGATAATAAAAGACTACCAAACTAAGGCCCTCCC
>NW_004567116.1:38910453-38937448 GCF_000260355.1 Condylura cristata | reverse complement strand
GAAATACAAATTGTAGATCTGATCAGGGACTTGTATTTTGCATATATAAACAACTTTTAAACTTAAAACAGACACAATGCATTTTCTAAAAGTGAGCAAAAGATTTGAATGGCTATTCAGAAAATATAGAAATGGTGAATAGGCACAAAGATATCATTGTTTACTTGGGAAATACAAATGTAACCACAGTGAAGAACCATTCACACCACTAAGATGACTAAACCAAAAAATTTTCAATACCAAGTGTTAAGAATGTGAACAGTCAGAAACCAAATATACTGCTGGTGGGAATATAAAATGGTGCAGCCACTTTGAAAAATCAGTTTATCACTTCCTCAGCAGGTTAAGATCCAGCATAAGATACCATAAGATCCAGCAATTCCACTTTTAGGTACACCCCAGGGTAATGAGAACATGTTCACTTGTAAAGGAGAGGGTCCAGAAGTAGAACACATATGTGAATAGTCACATCTAAATGATGAGGCCCCACAAAAGATCAAAACGGGATAAGAGTTTCTAAGATCTAACAGGTAAGACACCAGCATTCATCCTTGTGGGACCCAAAGGTTCGTAAGTCAGATGCTCCTTTGTTCTGGGACCTTCTCTGTGCTTCTCTTCATTTGGCTTTTAATTCATACTACCCTTTGTAATAAACTAATAACTTAGCAAGTAAACTGGTTTCCTGAGTTCCTTATGGTGTTAGCAAGTGAACAGAACCTGCAGAGGGGAGGTGTAGGAACTTTCAATTGATAGCCAGTTAGTCAAAAGCAGACATTTTCTGGGTTTATGATCAGCATCTAAAGTCTGAAGACAGGGATAGCATAAACCTCCAGTTTATAGCCAGTTGGGCAGAAGCACAGGTAAGAGCCTGAGGCTTGCAACTGGTGTACCTGAAGTGGAGGGTGATCTTGAAAGACTGAGCCCTTAAACCATTGAAACCTGAGGTCATCGCAGGATAGCTATTGCTGGAATTAAGTATTGGTGTGGGGACACCTTTACATACCTATTTGAACTGGCAACAGGAACCCCACAACAGAACTAGGGGACAGCCAGTGGTGTAGGGGTGGTGAGAGAGTTCACAAGAGACAGAATGGGAACAGAACAAGTAGACTGACAAAGAACACTGATGAGGGGAGCAGCTGGCAAGACAGGTGAGGTCTGTGCCATATGGGTCACTTCCCTGGCTGGGAATCAAACTCTTGCTTAAGCAGTTGGGGCCAGCCTCATAGTGCTGTGCTTTTAACCTGTTGTATAATTAATTTTAGATTAGATATTCTTTACCAAGATGTAAGGCACATTTCTATCACCTAACTAAGGTATTGCTATTTGAGCTATTTTATTGGAATGTTGGAAAAGCTGTGACACATTGTTTCTATGGTTTTCTTTTTTTTTTTAAGTTGTGTGTTTTTAAAGATTTATTTATTTATGTGTAGAGAACTGTGGTACAGACCAGAGGTGCATGGGCAGTGAGAGTATTCACCAGAGACAGAGTGGGGAGCAGAACAGGCAGACTGACAAAGTACATTGCTGGGGGGAGCAGAAGGCCAGCCAGGAGAAGTCTGCGGGTGCCATGTGGGTCACCTCCAGGGCTGGGGATCGAACTCACACTCAAGCAGCTGAAGCTAGCTTGCAGTGCTGTGTCTAACCCATTGCACAACCAGGGTGGGCCCCTGTTTCTATGGCTTTCAAAGAAAAAATACATCATGACTTTTCTGACAACCTAATACTAATAAACATTTTATTTCCTGTATTTCCAAATTTTAGTCTTAGAATAGAACAAACTATTTCCTAGGAAACTCCTCTTAAACTTTTCCTCTTATTGAATTTATATCTTCCATACATGCCTTTATCCCCAAGTTATTTCTTGTTTTCTAAAATAAGGTTCTTTTTGTTTGTTTTATTAAAGGCAGATTTTATTTATTTATTTTTACATCATTCTTGACTTTTGTGCATTTTTTTCATCTTGGTTGTAATCCCTGTGGACTTCCCACCACCAATTCACCCGTTTGCCATCACCATAGTGCCATGCACTTTTCCCACCCCAGTTTTGATCCCATTCCCCTCTCCACCCCCTGTAAAATGTCTCTGGTTTATTGTTGTTTGTTGTTTTTCATTTTTACTTTATTACAATTGCTTTTTTTTTGTTTCCCCTGATCCCTTACACTCCTGCTATGAGTGAAACTATCAGGTATTTTTCTTTTTCTTTCTGGCTTATTTCACTAAGCATGATCCTGTCCAGCTCCAACCATAGTGCTGCAAAAGGCATCTGTTTATCTTTTTGATTGTTAAGTAATATTCCATTGTGTTTATATACCACATCTTCTTAATCCAGTCATCTATTTTTGGGCATTAGGGTTGATTCCATGTCTTCCCTATTGTAAATAGAACAGCAATAAACATGGGGGTACAAGTGTTCTTTTGAATCAATGTTTTTTATGCCCTTTGGATAGATAACTAGGAGTGGGATTGCTGGTCATATGGAAGCTCCATTTTTAGCAGTTTGAGAAACCTCCAAATAGCTTTCCATAGTGGTTGTGCCAGGTTCTTTTTTTTTTTTTAATTAAGCATCACGTTCTTGTTTCACAGATGCCATATTATCTCCTGTTTCTGACATTAGTAATATTTTTAGGATTTTCTTTTGTTCTATGTATCATTGTTTCCCTTTTCCATTGTGTTTTGTTTTCTTTTGTTTTATAGGCTTTTTCTGGATGCCTGGTGTGTGCAGGGCTTATTGACTACTGAATATAATTGTATAGTATAATATGGGAACTCTGACCTCAAATATTAATATCTGCATGTCTTTCTCTCAGGCCAGTCATCCTTTCAGGGAGAAATATTCCAATCTCCAGCCTGGTGATAAAAGACTAGCTCTTAACTTTCTGAAAAAGGATTTGAATAGTTTCATTTGTTTACTCATCTAATAAATATTCATTATACACCTACAAGATACTGGGAACACTGCAATGAACAAAAGAGACAAAATGGACCCCTACTTTATACTGTTTATAACCTAGTTAAAAGTGACATCAGTTAAAATTTTCAAAGTAGCAGCATGTGCCCTGGAAAAAAATAGAGCCAGGAAAGGAGTGGGGACCCGGGAATATGAGTACTATGTTTGGAAGAACTGACATTTTTTTTTTAAAGATTTATTTATTTATTCATACAGAACTTAGGTACAGGCCAGAGTTGCAGGGGCAGTGAGAGGATTCACCAGAGACAGAGTGGGGAGCAGAACAGGCAGATACACTGCTGAGGGGAGCAGCAGGCAGGTCAGGAGAGGTCTGCTGCGCCATGTGGCCACCTCCGGGGCAGGCGGGAATCGAACTCATGCAGAAGTGGCCTTCGATTCCTAGTGCTACGCTTTAACCCGCAGCGCCACCAGGGAGGGCCAGAACTGACATTTTAAATTAGGATTTAGGGCTTCCCTGGTGGCTCAGGGGTTAAAGTCTCAGTGCTATCAAGCTATCTGTCACCAGCCACTGCCACATGAGTTCTATGCTTGGCCAAGGAGCTAACCCACATGGCACAGCAGACCTCTCCTGTCTCTCCCACTATTCCCTCAGCACTGTATTTCAATAGACTGCCTTTTCTGCTCCCCACTGTGTCTGTGGTGAATCCTCTCCCTCCCTGCACCTCTGGTCTGTACCCCAGTTCTTGTATGCATAAAGATATAAACAATAAACACAAAAAGAAAAAAGAAATCATTTTTTTAAAGTTATGACTTAATTTTTAAATAGAAATCTACTACAAGGGAAGAGGCTCCTTTTAGCAAAGACCTGAAGAAGCTGAGGGAGCATCCATGAATGAGAAAACTAAAGCCAGAGAGGGTAAGTAATGTGTTAAAGGTATACAGAAAATAGCTAAGTTACACTTGTTTCCTCAGGGTGATTTCCACATCAATTTTCAATACTCCCTCAAAATAAAGTTAGACTCTCATTCCTGAAATCACCGGAGCTATCAATGAGTACCCAGAAACCTCTAGGAAGAAACTGAAGAGGATTGTTTCATGTTGAGGGAATTATTAGTAAAGGACCCTTGTAGCAAGCCTGAATACCAGAGAGACTAAAAACAAAATCAGGTTTACAAGGCTTACAATCTAATGATACAATGGGAAGAGGCAAAGGAGGGAGGGAGAAGGAACAATCAAAGACAACACTCAAATTTGTCTGATATAATTCACAGGAAGAGAACAGAGGAAAGCGATTTATAATGTGCTTGAAAGCCCTTGCTCCTATTCCTATTACTTTCCTGTATTGGCCACTGGTGAGAATGTTAATTAGGCATCAAAGAATACAAAAATGGAAAGAGTATTTTGCACAATGTCTTGCATTAGACAGGATGGGATACTTAGATGCCCACTTAAACACTTTCAGATGAGATGCTTAACCCATCAGAATACCCAACCTGCTGAGTCAGATCACACAAAAATATACTTTACTTCAAATGGCTGAATAAAGACATACTGCTGCAACACAGGAAGAAAATGCCTCTAATAATAAAAAATTCCTCTCCTAAATCAGAAAATTTTCTAAATTTTATTTCCACCGCTCACCCAATAAAAGAACAACATAATAACTTTTAACTACGCCTTCTAAAGTCAAGAGAAAAAAAGATATAAAATGAGCTGGCCTAGAAAAAAGTACAACCACTGAGATATCACTGATGAAAGTGAGAAAGACTATAAAGGCAGACAGATTACAAAGCTTTTTGATATTTGCCAGGGCTAACAATGCATGTGACCATACACAATGACCAGAATTTATGTAAGCTACTATTCTGTTTAGACAGTACCACAATAGGAAGAAAGGATGTTGGGTCAGAGGTTAAAGTTCAATGAAGTCCATATGGAAGACTTCATTAATAAAGTATATGTCAGAGCCAAAAGCCATTTAACCTCCTGCCCAACTCACCTGAATGTTATGGTGATCTAGAATGAAAGACCTAGCTCATAGGCAAACAGCAGACATCTGTAGGGTAATTACTTTAGAGACTTTTCCAGTCATAACTTGCTTATATAAGCTACTAATTTAATTCCACTTCAGTTAAATATTTTAAAATGCCCCATGTAGGAGACAATGATGCAATTCCTGGGCACTAGAGATTTTCATTGATGAGTAAAAACTTGGTTCTTGCCCTCAAAGAGCTCATGCCTGGAGGGAGGAAGCAGGGTAAGTGAACAGTCACTGTGTACTACAGCTGTGACAAAAATAAGTATAGACATAATGACAGCTTATAGCTGGGTAATCCAATCTTATTTGGAACACTTAAAGGAATGGACTCAAGTTACAGAAAGATTTACAAAGATGATGTCTGGTGTGAAGATTTTGCTAAATCAAATGCTCTAAAAAGTTGTGAAGTATTTTCCTTATTTAACAATGACTTGGAAAGAGGAAAGGCAAAAAGTACAAAGACTCTAATTACCAGTAAAAGATTACTATTTTCCAATATTCAATGAAAAAAATGTTAGTATAGAGATTCTCCAACTTGAAAATGGGTTTATGTTCTCTAGTTTTATAAAGTACATTCTTGAGAAAATAGAAACATGTTCCCCTTGACTGTTTTATAAAATATTAGTAGATGCTCTGGCTAGCTCCTTGCCCAAGCTTACTTAAACAAAACATGTTAAAATGCCATTTGTGATTAAAAGCAGTTAATAGTGATGTAGTTTAGGTGATTAACAGAGGAAACTAAATTTAAAGTCAATTTAATATATCTTGAACTATAGTTCTTATACTTAATGAAAAGCTGTTTTAATTAAAGAGATTAGAAGGATTAAGTGAAACAAAGCAGATGTATTTGCGCTGGGCACTTCATAAGCATTATCTAAATTTAATCCTTACAACAACCTGAGATATATTTTCTTAGCAGAATAAAGATAGAGGAATATAAATATGGACTCACAGAAGGATATAAATAGGGCATAAATTCATTTTCCTGTGCTGTCAATTATCACAGCTTTAAAATATCATTTTTTATGCAAATGTTCATGGTTCTTCTGTCCCACTTACTTTCCTATTAAATTCAGCATGTCAACTGCTTAAAAAAATGTCATGTGTCCACTTGAGCATCATTCATTCAGTCATCACATGTTTTTGAGCTTATGTGATAACCACTTGAACAAGTAAAGAAACCACAAAAGGAGTTTATAATTAAATTATGGAAGACTAAACAAGTGGATCAAAATCTACTCTTATGAATAGGAGACCATTGAAATATTGTCTGTTCATTAACTGTAAGATGAACCATAATTTTATGTACCACTAAGGAAAAAGACTACAAAACAAAGTATGACATGACACTTTACAAGTTAGAATTTATCTTATATTTCTTTTTTATACTTAACATTTTTATACTTAACATTTATTCACTAGCTATTACACGTAAAAAGAAAAAAATGAGAGCAAAATAAAACACAAGGTATTGCTAACCTATTTATTCTTAAAGAGTCCAGCACTTCCCTAACTCAATCTAATATAACTCTGTTCATTACAAGAACATTGGTGATGGAGAGTTTCTTAAGGCTGAAAAACAGTTCATACGGCGACTTTACATTATATAGACAGCTACCTTACTTCCTGACTCGAGCTTTAGGAATACTGCGAGCTTTAGGAATACTGTGTAACTTCCCTGACGGAAACCCCACCTCTCCTCAAAACCATTCAGTTAGTGGTTGAGACTGTTCCACTTTTGTCTGCAAGATTTTCTTCAAAATGCCCACAACTATTTTGCAAATTTTGATGCTGGGAACCAAGTAAAGGGGGTTATCTGACCAACAACATCTGTTAAGACACTCACTTTAAATATGAAAAGAAGTTTATCTCAGAACTTATGAAATCTAGTATTTTATCCTACTACAAAAGTATTTCATACTACGAAAATTGTGTCATTTTACCGTTAAATACATCTCTTTGATACTTTAACCCATATTTTAAGAAAACAAAGGTCAAGCTTAAACCAGTTTAACATGTAGCCACATCAAAAAAAGAATCCTAATTTACTGACTTAAAATCTACATTCTGGGGGGCCTCCTTGGTAGCCTAGGGGTCAAGTATCTGCACTATCAACTCTGCAGTCTGAGATCCATGCCCAGCCAGGGAGCTAGCACACACTTGGCACAGCAGATCTCTTCTGTCTTACCCACTGCTCCCTTTACAGTATATTTCAGTAGGTCTGCCTGTTCTGCTCCCCACTTTGTCTGTGGTGAATCCTCTCACCCCTTACACCTCTGGTCTACATCCTATTTCTTCTATGCACTTAAAAAAGAAATCTTTAAATGGACAAGGCGAGAAAATAATAAGAATAATGAACAGCCATATCCCAGAGACATTTTGTAGGGGTGGAGTGGGGAATGGAATCAAAAATGGGGGTGGGGGGGCGGTGCATGGGACTATGGTGATGGCACATGGGTGTCTCGGTGATGGGAAACCCACCGGGATTACAATTGAGATGAAAAAGAAAATGTACAAAATGATGTAAAAATAAACTATTATATTAAAAAAAATCTTTAGGCACTCCCTGGTGGTGCAGCAGGTTAAAGCACAGCACTAAGAAGCTAAAGCCACTTCAGCATGAGTTTAATCCCCATCTCAAAGGTGATCCACATGGCACTGCAGACCTCTCCTGGCCCGCCCGCTGCTCCCCTCAGCAGTACACTTCGTCAGTGGGCCTGTTTTGCTCCCCACTCTGTCTCTAATGAATCCTCTCACTGCCCCTGCAACTCTGGCCTGTACCCCAGTTCTGTATGCATAAATAAATAAATAAATAGTTTTTTTTTAAATCTACATTCTTAAAAAAAATAAAATCTATATTTTTTTCTATTATCAGGCAAATAGTATGGAGTTTACAGTATTGATATAGGATTGTCAAACTTTATGGCCTATGGACAAATCCAGTTAGTGCCTGTTTTTATATGGCCCGTGTGCTGAAATAGGTTTTTACATTTTTTAAAAGGTTGGGGGGAAAACCAAAATAGAAAATAATCTTTAATGACAAATTTCAGTGCCCACAAAAAAAATGTCACTGGAACACAATCACATTCACTTAGGTACTTTATATAGTTGCCTAACCCTGTAACAGCAAAGTTGAATAGCTGTTATGTAAAGCATAAAACACTATCTGGCCCGGAAGTTTGTTAGTCCCTGGTGTAAATGATAGGTAATAGAAAAGAACAAAAAACAGAAAGATGAGTACAAGCTGGATGATCACGAAAAGTTTCTTATTGTAGTAAGTAATGCTATGTGCAACATGCCCACTGAATCAACTCTTGTAAGAATATTTATTTAACTGTGCTTCTATAGAAGACATAAAAAATCAAACAAAGGTCTTTCTATTACAGGACTTTTTATTGTGGAAGTTTTAGAAAGTTATCATGAAATATAAATTACAGTGATCGATTATTACAGATGAATTTGACATAATCTTTAAAATGCAACACCAAGCAGTAATGTAGTCATTGACAAGTGAGTAGAAATGACAACAAAAAGTGTTATAGATGCTCAGAGAAGAGACAGAGGAAATAAAGGATACAATAATCTGGATGTTTTATGGGTTTTAAAGATGAGAAGAAATTAAAAAGGTAAAATGGAAATCCCTGCAACCAAAATAAACTTGGCATGGTCAAGGGCAAGGGCAAGAAACATTTAGGGAACTGACATTGCTAGAACATAATGATGGAGAGTTGGTTTTTTTTTTAAATAATATAATATTTTATTTTTATATCATTTTGTGCATTTATCCATCTCGGTTGTAATCCCTTGGGGCTTCCCATCACCAAATCACCTATGTGCCATCACCATAGTCCAGTGCATTTCTCTCCCCCCACTGTTTTTGATCCCATTCCCCACTCCACCCCCATAAAATGTCTGGTATATAACTGTTCATTATTATTATCATTTTCTCACTTGGTCCGTTATATTCCTGCTATGAGTGAAACCATCTGGTATTTTTCCTTTTCTTTCACTAAGCAACTATGGAGAGTTTTTAATTCTAGCCTTTGACAATAGGCTGGTGGCTCTGGTTCCTACATTTTATTGTTACCAATATGCAGGTATTATCTCCTTGAAAAGTTTTCATTCTTAAATAATAAATAGTCTTAAAGATAAATTGAGAAAGGACAGAAAAGTCCAATCCTATAGAGTGTAGCGGGTCTGAAAATAACTGTTAACTGACATTTGCACTCTTAAAGTAAAAGACTTACTTTCGTTTTGGGGAGGAAGAGGAAGAGTTAAATTATCAAATTTTTATAAAATTAAGTAACAGATATGAATCTTTAAGAGGCAAAATCCTCTTGGGTTTCAATCCTATGAGTTTCAATCATGAGTATTTTAAATCTCAAATTAAGAAAAGGTATTTGTAAACACAATTTACCTAAATGTCAGTACTGAAATAGATTACATAATTTTATAAAGTGAACAGCTTTTAAAAGAAAGGGAGTACACTTAAGTACCATCTTAATGGAACTGGTGAGGAAATAACAGTTGTTCTTATAGGATGAGGCTAAATAGGTCTAGGATTTGGGTTTCTCATTCAATGAACACTTAAGAAGTCAGTGTGCCAACCACCATGAAAATGAGACACGCAATTCCTCTCTTAAGAAGATCAGTCTTAAAATACAAAAAAGAAAAGAGAAGAAAAGAAAAGAAGCAGCAACGCAGCTCACAATCTCGAGAAGACAATTGACCCATAATTACAAGTTAAAGAGATAAGTGTTTTATCTACAGAAGGTTATGGGGCAGGATGTACTGCTTACCTACTATATACAATGATGCCAACTAGGAGATAATTACCAAAACCAACAAAATTATATGATCTACTATAAGGAAAGAAGGGAGGAATGGAAACACAGGAGAGACAAAATTTTTTCCTGCCTATTTAGTGAACATGGAATAAGACCATAAATTATATGTTTTTAAGAGAATGTTTCAAATGCAAATAGGTATAAAAATTTCAAAATTTATTAGGCTGTTACTTGATGAGTCATGAGCTACACAGTAGCAGGCCTTGTCACAAATCCTCTACTCTTGCAGCAGAAGCAAAATACTGAAGTTTAACTGCAGTTAGCTATTGAAACCAAGGCACCACTTGTGTTAAAATACACAAAAAGGCCTAATTATTAACACTGAAAAGTATAGAAAGAAGGCAACCAGATGGCTTTCTGAGGTTGTGGTAACTTGAAGTGTTCATTACGAACAGTAAGAATATATTATTAAAGGAGCAGACTTAAGTTTTCTGAAACTGCATACAGGATCAGTTATTAGAGACCATCTAACCCAAGTCTTATTTTATGAAAGGGAACAATTAGTTGTCCATTATGTATCAAGTAGCATTTTAAATTCTGTAAGAAAAGTATTTCATTTTAAAGATGGGGGAATACAGGCTCAAAGAAGTAAAATAACTTACTCAGTCACTTTGAATACCACTAAAGCAAGTATTTTCTGCTGTCAAAGTATTCTTTCCATATACCATATTGTGTTAGTGATGTCCAGAAAGAATAATAATTTGACAAAAGCCACGTAACTTATTAGTGGCAAGGATGGGACTTCTATTTTCTCCTGGAAAATATTCATAACAAAGAACATGCATAGAAGCATGGTTTAAAAAAAAGAGAGAGAGACTGCTAGACTGCTAGTAAACAACTATAGCTTTCTGCAATGGTTTAGAATGACTGGATTTTCCAACATAATCTTTTTTTTTTTTAAGATCTATTTATGTATACAGAACTGGGGTGCAGGCCAGAGGTGCAGAGCCGGTGAGAGGATTCACCAGAGACAGAGTGGGGAGCAGAACAGGAAGATCGACAAAGTACACTGCTGAGGGGAGCAGCGGGTGGGTCTGCCATACCATGTGGATCACCTGCAGGGCTGGGGATCAAACTCACACTACAGCCAAGCTGTGGCTCGCTTGCTGAGCTTTTACCCACTGGGCCACCAGGGAGGGCCCTCAGCATAATCTTTTATTCAATCTTCAAAATATACTGCTTGGGACTGGTCATCAATACTGTATTTTGAAGAACAGCTAAGTGTGGCACATAAACAGATCACACTTTTAATAGAGCCATGAATTAAAACTTTAAGAGAACTATCTCGTATCATGCAGAAAGCTTTTTTCCCATCCAACAAGGTGTTTTTTCCAATCTCATAACAAAAACATAATAAGACAGGCTTCTTAGGTTAAAAAAAATTCAACTACCCAATTTTGAAGATATTAAGAAACAGTAGCAACAATAAAAAGTAAACTTTTACTCAGAAGTGCTCAGATCACGTGGCTCAAACCTGGCAAAGGGATATAAAGGAAAATGAGCATGGGGTAGAGATAGCTTCCTTTACCTTTGCTGCAGTGAAAACCAGTGCATTTGAAATCACAAAATCAGTTTCCCCCACTTGTTAATATCAACAATTGCCATTATTCATTTATTGGATATCTCCACAACAGGCAAACCCATATAAAATCTTGTATCTACTACTTAGAATTCTGTGATTTTAGGTAAGTCAATGAATATTAGTTTTCTCACTAAAATATTAACCATTGCCCTAATTTACCTCAGAGTAATACAAAAAGCACTAATAAGTACATGTCAGTTAAAGCACTGAAGAAATGCAAGATAAAAGTATAGAAAAGTACACTAATGATAAGCCAAAAATATGTTGAAAAGTGATTTTAATAAACCATAGTCTAATAATAACAGAATGTACTAAAAGCAGTGATTTTCAAATTTTACTCTTCTCAAGCACACCAACTGCCATTGATTGAATATTTGTTTCTCCTCATAATTCATGTTAAACCTTAAAATTCAATATAATGGGGGCTTTTGGGAGGTGACAGGAATCACAAGGGTTAACCCTCATAAAACGGATTAGTGCCCTTATAAAACAGAACTCTAGTGAACTCCCTTCTCTCTTCCATCATGTGAGGACACAGTGGAAAAAGATTGCTGTCTATGAAACAAGAAGCATTTCTCACCAGACACCAAATATGCCATTACTTTGATCTAGTACTGACCCCTAGAGAAGTATCAGAAATAAATTTCTATTGTTTATAAAATCACTTAATCTATAGCATATAGCAATCCTAACAAACATATGCCAGTTAAAAGCAGGGATCTCAGGACCCTCCCTGGTGGCTCAAAAGGTTAGGACAGTAGCACTGCAAGCGAGCTGCAGCTGCTTCAATGCAAGTTCCATCCCCAGCCCCAGAGGTGACCCACATGGCGGGCAGACTTCTCCTGGCCGGCCCACTGCTTCCCCTCAGCAGTGTACTTCATCAGTTGGCCTGTTCTGCTCCCGACTCTGTCTCTGGTGAATCCTCTCACTGTCCCTGCACTTCTGGCCTGTACCCCAGTTCTGTATGAATAAATAGATCTTTAAAAAAAAAAAAAAAGCAGGGATCTCAAATCTACTTTAATCAGAATAGATTCAGAAGTTTTAATTAAAAAGTTCAAAACCATGGGTTTTTGTATCATCTGGAAGCATCTACTAAAGAACAATTAAACCAGGATTTCAGGCCTTATCCAAGAGAAAATGTTGGTGTTTTAAAAAGGGACTAGATTCTAGACACTAAACCTAGAGTGGGTCCTGGTTCTGCCACAGTTAGATGGGTGACCTTTAATCTCTGAGTGTGAAACTTCTTCACTCCCTTGTGAAGCTGTGGGCAAATTAAATAACACCCACAAAGCTATGACTATAATGCCTGCCACAAAGTAATTACAAAAAACAAAGAAACTGCTATTCTTACATTATCTAGTAGTATTCTGAAATTACTAAAACCAATATGAAAAATGAAATAATGGAAACTCAAGAAAAATCATAAATTCAAAACTACCCTGAATATGCAAACAAATTAAAATAAGGTTGAATGAAGTTGAAGACAAGGGGCTATAAAAAAAATGGTTGAAAGAGTAAGTCGTATAAGAGTGTTAAAGGAATAAACTTAACCTGAGAGGAAGATAAATGGGGGAGCAGAAAAAAAAAAAGGAATATGAAAAAGCAAAAGAGTAAAAGCAGAAATAAAGAAGTATACTTTGAAGCTGGTGGGAGATTTCCAAATCAGGACTGACTGAAAAAGAAAGATGTAATCCTAGAGTATACAACTCAAATTAAGAACTGCCAGAACAACTATGGATTTAAAAAACACACAGATATTGAAGTAAAAAAATCCAAAGTCCTTATGCTACCACTATGTTTTCAGGGTGCTAAGGTAGGAAGAAGGTCTGAGTTTCAGTTTTCTCATTTATTAAAAAAATACTATCTGTGCATATTAATTTCTCTGAGTCTCAGTTTGTTCAGTTGTATAGTACAATGACAGAAGAAATCATTTCTAAGATCTCTTCCAGCTTTATGATTCTAGAGGCAAGAGAGTCTCTGTTCTCACTAACAGACTTATATGAGACCAGCCTATGTTCTAATAAGGACAGAGAAAAGAAAAATACAGGAAAGTAAGTCACTGGAGGACCATATAAGATTGATTAACATATGCTTTTTTTTTTTTTTAATCTTCACAATACTATAAAGAAGCATCTTCCCAAACAATTTGATTCTCCAGGATAAGCAGTTAACCCAAATTAAGACCAAAGCATCTATTTAAAGGGTATCAGTTACCAACAATTACGTAATCTTATAATCATATTTTCTTTTTATTTTATTTTTTTCCTACAGTCCATCATCAATTTGTTTTGACAAAGTGAGAAGTTGCACACTCCAATTAAAATTATCTGAAGCATGTGGAGTTACTAAAAAGCTAGTATTTCATATATATTTTTTTTTCCTGAGAGAGTACTGAAAGATCAAAGTTTAGTTTACAAAAGACAGTAACTAAGATATATACCAACAATAAATGCTTAATTTTACACTCCCCAGTGTAATCCTCCCAGATCCAAATAAATCTGTTTTGATCCAGTTTCCATATTCTCCTTATTCATGTTAAGGCTACCTTTCTGTCTTCCAACACCTAAATAATCTTAAAATTACCTTCCATGTATCCTTCTACTAAGCACTTTCAATTGTGGGTCCATGGACCTATCTCCTATCAATTTTCTCATTTTACTTCTGTTATTTGTCAGTTTCCACTTAATTCCCTGTTTTTTTCCAACCATTCATACCAACCCTCTATCCCACTGTTTTAACTTGCAGAATTCTCTTTTCTTTCATTCCTAGAAACCATTTTACAGTACTGAATCCCATTCTCATCTCCTTTTTGATCAGTCTTTCTTTTTCTTTCTGACTTATCTCACTAAGCATGATCTTTTCCAGCTCCATCCAAGTTGCTGCAAAAGACATGTGTTTCTTTTCTTTTTTTTTTGGTAGTTTTTTTTTTTGATCAGTTTTTGTACGCATTATTTCTTCAGAACCCAAAATTTCTCCTCCCTCGTCCTTTTCAAGAAAATCCACCAGCCCATCTAAAAATGCACTGCTGACTACCTCATACCCACATGTTCTTCCTACCCCTTTTCTTTTTACAGTCACTAGTCTCCAGAATCCTGACACCACAAATATCCTTAAAATCAAATGACTATTCAACTCTCTCTGACTTCTATAAATAACCTCTCCCAAGTTCACTGGATTATATGTTCTCACCTAAGTATCCCCTCCCCTGACACAAGGCATTCAACAACCTAAAATTCCAAAAAGCTGTCTGTCTCTTCAACACAGTTCCTCCCTTCCCTGTAAATGGTTTCACCCAAAACATTTTTTTCCTTTGTTCTTATCTTTTCATTTTATAACAGCTTATTTTTACATCATTTTGTACGTTTTTTTTCCCCATCTCAATTGTAATCCCCACGGGTTTCCCATCACCAAGTCTCCCGTGTGCCATCACCATAATCCCGTGCACTTCCCTCCCCACCCCCCTACCCCACCCCCTTTTTGATCCCATTCCCAACTCCATCCATCCCCACAAAATGACTCTGGTATATGGTGGTTCATTATTCTTGTTATTTTCTCGCCTGGTCCATTATACTCCTGCTATGAGTGAAACCATCTGGTATTTTTCTTTCTCTTTCTGGCTTATCTCACTAAGCATGATCTTTTCCAGCTCCATCCAAGTTGCTGCAAAAGACATGTGTTTATCTTTTTTGGTTGCTGAGTAATATTCCATTGTGTATATATGTACCACATCTTTTTAATCCAGTCATCTACTTTTGGGCATTTGGGCTGCTTCCATGTTTTTCCAATTGTAAATAAAGCAGCAGGTATCTTTTTCAATTAGTGTTTTTGTGTCTTTTCGGTAGATACCTAGGAGTGTCACCCAAAACACTTTAAGGTATCTCTCAATGCTTCCTTAATTCCGAGTCTTAACAAACGAAAAGATACCTTCCACCATATTTGCCCAGCAAAAATGAACCGCCCAAATCTTTCCCCTTACGCTTCCTTTAACCTGCAGCACTCCCATTGAACAAAGCCTATTCTCAGTCATTTTTCAACCTCTAGAGCCCATGGTCACTCTCTAAGCATCTCGGCTCTCCCCCTTCTCTTCTCCCCTTCTTCCCTACCCTCAACTTCTCAGCACATTTCTATTACCCTTCACAGTCTCCTTAGCTATAATCTTCACTTTTTTTTTTTAAGGTCTCTCCCCCAAGCTTTCTCATTTGTCCCTTCAGAAATTTCAGTTATCCCCTAAGAACCCTAATATACCTCTTACAGCTCTGGAAACTCTCTAGAACCTTCTGCTCCCTAGTGCTAGCCAACTCCAACCCTGCCTCAATGATTCCCTATTTTCCCTCAATATTTTTAATGCCTAGTTCTTAGTCCTCCGAAATCTTTCTTTGGTTGTTTCACTAATTCTCTTCAACTTTTCAGTCATTCCCCCATTCCCCTCAACGACCCAGCCCCTGGCAAATTTTCCCACACCTTTATCAAAAGTCTACTCTTTCCTCAAACCTCGTCCATCTCTTCTTTCTGAGGTGCCTCCTACCATCCTACATCCTCTGAGCTTCCTCAGTCTTTGCCTCATTTCAGTACTATTTGTCTTCCCATTTCTATTGACTTGGCGCTTCTCCTTGTCCCCCCAATCTGCTTTCTACTCCATCTAAACGTCTCCAGGCCGCCGCCAACATACTTTCCTACCCTTAGCCTCCGTTGGCGCTCTAAACACCCAGACACAATCCTCCAATGACTCGGGCCTGGGCTCTAGGGAGAAGGGGTACGGGTCACGTACCCCATTCGCATCTTGGTTCCGCTCTGGCTGCCCCCGCTACCAGGGAGAGGAGGACGAGAGGGCAGACGTCCAAGGTGCATGCTCTTCTCGAGGGCCGACATGAAGTGGAGGCCGCAAGTAGTCAAACTGGAGCCAAAGCTTCGTCGCACTCTAAGTACGGCTTAACCGGTCACAGCTCGCTCCCCTAGCGACGCCCTGTCGCCTTTGGACAGCACCCAGTAACCAGCAGCACCGCCTACCGCCCACCGGCTCATTAAACCCCACCCCTTCTCCTTAGCCCTTCCACCGGAAGTGCGCAACAGCCCTCCACAAAGGAAGCTGGGTAACGAAGTCTGCGAACCCCACAGACCCTAAAGGGAGAACTCGACGACCCTCGCCGGAAAAAGAAACACTTCTGAAGGCAATGCACCCTGGGCAATGAAGTCCTCGACGGGAGTACCTCTTTGCGCTTGCGCAGCTGGTAGGAACCCTGTCCAACCCAGCAGAGGTAATGTAGCAAAGCATCCTGGGTGTTGTAGTCTTTTGACGGGAAAGTGTATTGGCGCCTTGCTTACACTTTGCCTGCCAAAGACTGTTAGAGGAAGCGCCTCTTCTTCCTGCCTCCCAGGCTGCCCAGCGGCTCCGGTTGCTGGGGAACGCAGGCGCTGTGGGAAGGGATGGCGGGAGGGCACTGCTTCGGCGCTGGCGCTGGAATTGACTTGAAGAAGAACTCGGACTGGTCATGAAACAAAGAAAAGACCACAGTCCCGGAGGCGGCCGTGGCCGCAAGAAGCGAGGTAATCTAGGCGACCGAAAGTCTGAGTAAAGTGTAATGGGGTGGGATTAGATATAAAAAGCAGGACGTGAAGAATTTCAGAGACCCTTCACCCATCTTCTCCCCTACCTACCTTCCGCCCCCAGCATCCTGTTTAAAAAGAGAGGAGAAGGGAGAATAACTAGGAATCAGACGGCTAAAAGAGGGCAATTGCACTTCCAACGAATGGAAAGGAAATAGGAACTGGAAATGGCAGACAATGGACAGATAAGTGGGGCGATAGAAGACTAAAGGGATACATCAGGTGGGACTCTTCTCGAGGGAGGGAACAAGAATTTTTAGAAGTTTTTTACTTTTTCTATTGAGATAAAACTGACATGACATACTAGTTTCAGATGTGCAACGTATGATTTCATATTTGTATGACGAAATAAATAGATGGATGTCTAATTAACATCCATCACAATTCATAGTTGTAATTTTTTTTCTTGAAATGAGAACTTCTAAGATCTACTCTTTAGATAGCTTACAAATGTACAATAATGTAGCATTAACTATAGTCACGTACTGTACACTACATGCTCAGGACTTAAAACATGTTTTTGATGAAAAAATTAAACGTGTGTGCATTCCGCTTTGTAGGTTCATCTGAGACTAGAGGTGAGTAAGGTCTATAAAATCCTAATAGGCAAGGATCTTGTTTTGCATTTTTGAACTCCCAAGAACTGGCACAATATAAGACTGGGTAGAAATGAGTGAATCGTGAAACAGTCATGCAGCATGAAAGGATACAGGGAGAAACTGGAAAAAAACAGTTGTGGAGGGAAAAGGAGGAAAGAATGGGGAGTGACAAGAGATGGTAGAGTCTGAGTGGGGTGAGGGTATGTGGATCCCTGAAGGATCTGAGATGATGGAAGTGTGTAGCAGGGGGGCCATTTCAGGTTTGTTTGCTCAAGGAGGAACAAGCTTAATAAAATAAAAGAACAGGGAAATAGCTCCAACAACAATATTTGTCTTAAAAATCTAGAGCAGATAGGAAACTGAATTTGAATCTTTTTTTTTTTTTAAGATTTATGTATTTATGCACGCAGAACTGAGGTACAGGCCAGAGGTACAGGGGCAGTGAGATTCACCAGAAACAAATTGGGGAGCAGAGCAAGCAGACTGATGAAGTACACTCCTGAGGGGAGCAGCCGGTGGGTCAGGAGAGGTCTGCTGCCATGTGGGTCACCTCCCTGGCCAGGGATTGAACTTCTGCTGAAGCAGCTGCCACTAGCTTTATAGTGCTGCACTTTAACCCAATATACCACCAGGGACGGCACTGGAATTAGAATCTTAACAGGGCATAAACTCATGCCATTCACAGCAGCATGGAGTTGGAAGGGATTATGCTTGGTAAAATAAGCCAGAAAGAGAAAGAAAAATGTTGGATGGTTTCACTTATAGGAGGAATGTAGAGGAACCAAATAAGGGGTCAGGAAAATTATAATAAATTAAAAATCAACAGCAACTATAAATCAGAAACAGTCTACAGGAAAGGAAGTGGAAAGTGGATCAAAACAGAGGAGGGAAGAATACAAGGTACTGTGGTGATGGTGGACAAGTGAATTGATGGTGGGAATTTCTTGGGGACTACACCTGAAAGGAGAAGGCATATGTTGTACAAAAATTAAGAACAAAGTAATATATATATATATAATTTAAAAAAAAACAAACACAAAAACCAAAACATAGGTTGACTCTTTTTTTACATTGTAGGTAAAGAGATATTAGGAGTAGTGAAAGTAATTAGTTGTTGACTTGAATATTGAAGTCTGGAAATATATCTTAATACAATTGTAGTTTTAAGCCTTTCCTGACAGAAATGATGGATGGATGTAAGACAAAAGCATGGAAGTGTTTAATGCTGGACTCCTTATGTCTAACCACTTAAACATATACGGTGATGCTCATATATAGCCCTGTGTATGAATTTTATATTAAAAGTAGTTACCCATAAAAATGATGGTGGATCTTTTCTCCACAATAGAGGGGGGGGGGGTGTTCACTTTAGAAATCAACAGATTTGATTGTACACATTTCTGATCAAATAACACCCTGGTATATTTTCTTCTTGTCAGGTTTGTTCATTCTCTAAAGGAAAAGTCAGAGGACTAAAAAAGTGTGTGTAATAGATAATTGGTTCCTTAAATCATCTCCAAGTCTTGTTTAGAATATACTGTGAATGGAAAATAATCAGTCTTTCATATAAAACAGGGAAAGTTTTATAGAAATTCATTATTAATTGCCTCAATTATAGTTTATTGTATCTGAAATCCAGTAAATATAAGAACCAGTAAGTAGTATGAACTCAGCACTGTGCAAAAAAAAAAAGGCAAAATCTGATGTGATCGTCTCTGTTCTCAGATAGTGTGAACAGGAAAAGATCATTTAATGTCTGTTGAAATGCTGAGATATAAGGTATAGAATTAGTCTTTTTAAGATTTGAATATAGGACATTGTTGTTTATGTTTAATGATTAATTTAAAGTAGGAAAATTAGGTTAAGGCAATAACTTAAAAGCTGGATAAGCAAAATAACAGAACTTAGAGAAGAAATTTCAGCTACTTAAATTTTCCAAATTTATCTATATCATTATATATTTGTATTTTTTCAGTAGTACCTTTCAGTCAAAAAAGGAGCTTGAATTAACATGTCTTACTACTTTTAATAACCTGAGTCAAACCCTAAATATTAATTAGTTATCAAAAGTGGCGTTTGTGACCAGAAAAAGTATTCTATAATTAGCTTTGCTAATTCTAGAGTAGGTCAAATAAACATTTTGAAGAGGCTAAAATGGTTTTGTTCAAAAAGCAGATTACAATAGGTTTGAATTGAATGGGTCCACTTATAAATGGATTTTTTGAATTAGTATAGAAATTTTTTTCTCTTAAGATTTTCACATTTTCTGTTCTCTCGTATACTTATTTTTAAAATATAATACATAATATATAACATACAAGATATTGTTATTGATTAGGCTTGCAATCAACAGTGGCTATTAATAATTAAGTTTGGGAGCAGTCAAAAGTTAAACACAGATTTTTGACTGCATAGGTCACCACTTGGTGACCTATGATTTTTGACTGCATAGGTCACCCCAGGTTATTGAGTTGTCACCTGTGTATGTTTTCTCTATGTAGTATAAATTTTGACATACTGTTCCTGTATTCCTCCACAGGTTTGAGTGACATTTCTCCATCTACAAGCTTACCACCTCTGGTTGAAGGCCAGCTACGCTGCTTTCTGAAACTTACTGTTAATAAAATTATATGGAAGATTGCAAAGCCTCCTGCCTGTGTACTTGTCCGAGTGAGATGGTGGGGAGAAACATCAGATGGAACTCTCTTTTGTCCCAGGGATGCATTGCAGACTGAACCAAAAGCTGTGAGAACAACTACACGTTATGCTATTCGCTGTGGTCCAAAGCAGTTTACCTCTTATCTGACAGGTTTGGTTTTTGTCTTATCATTTTAAACCTGAAGTGATTTTGTTAGCAATAGATGTTATTATGTACTTTTTATCTGTGGTCATTGTTCATTATTGAGGAGTCAAAGAAATTTTATATTAGCTCCTATTTATTGAGAGTTTTACCTATTATTTCTGATCCTTACCCTGCTAAATAGATATTTTTTCTCTTTTATAGACAAGTATAACTGAAGTTATACTTGTTAGAGATGAAATTAATCCTGTGTAAGGTCACACAGTTCTATCAACTACAGTCACCTTTTCTGGGGGGTAGAGGGATGGCAAGAATGCTGGACAATAGGGATACTAATTCCACAAAAAATGCAGGATAGAGATCATAAACCTATTAAGAAGTTAATTTTTTTTTCTCACCATGGTAAAGCATGTGAAATCTATAGTTGGATAAAACTGAGTTTTAACCCAGTTGTGTTACTTTAAAATTTTTTTTTAAAGATTTATTTATTTATTTATTCATACAGAGCTGGGGTACAGGCCAGAGATGCGGAGGGTGAGAGAATTCACCAGGGATAGAGTGGGGAGCAGAACAGGTAGATCGACGAAGTACACTGCTGAGGGGAGCAGCGGGTTGGTCAGGAGAGGTCTGCCACGCCATGTGGATCTCCTCCTCTGGGGTAGGCGGGGATCGAACTGGTGCTGAAATGGCTTAGGCTTCTTTTGCAGTGCATTAACCCGCTGCGCCACCAGGGAGGGCCCAACTTTAAAATGTTTTAAAGAATTAATGAGACATGAAAGAGGGTGGTTATAAATCCAATAAATATTGATACATATTCTCTTATTCTACATATGCACATCACCTTATAGTCTGAGGCACTTTCACATCTGTTAATTCTGATGATTTAGTTACATCCAGTAGTAGGTAAGACAAGGACTGTGACAAGGATAAATATTAACTTACTTGTCTAAAGGCTCATAACAACCACTAAGCAATTACCCTGTGAGAGGATACTATTATGTGTTTTTTTTGCAGTATCCCCATTCCTTTCACAGCTGTGATGCAGGTACTATGATACCTACTTTATAGACAACTATAGCCTACAGAAGTAGCATATAAGTATTGGCACCAGGACACAGTCAAAGGTCTTTTAATTATATGGTCTGCGTTCTTTTCACTAAATTATTGAACAAATAGTGAAATGAACCTTTTTCTCAACTTCAGTACAAAAGTGTTCAGAAGTTATACTGTCCTGAAATAAGCTCAATTGTATATACTTGCATTGTAATTCTTCTGTAATAAATTAGGACCATGAGCATACCAAGCCTGGATGATTTATTGAAGAATATAGTTAAGGAGTTTATTCCTGTTCCTTTTAGTTCCAAATGCTTGCCATCTCTTACTGCCCCAGATGTAACACAGTAGTAAGAAGCTTGTTAGATACTCCTGGGAGGCAGGGGCCAGCCTTGCATCTATGCAAGAAAAGCCCTTTGTCTAATTCAAAATTAGAAGTGAGGAGAATGAAAGAACTGACAAATTGTTGCCTTTCTATTAAAAAAAAAAAAAAAACTTTTGGTTTTGTTTTTTTTACCTTAAAAAAAAAATCTATTGAAGTTATTTTCCTTATCTTGGTATACTAGTTTTATTCACTGTTTCATGTGAAGTATTTGTCATTATTCTTTTCTAGAACATTAGTGTTCTTTTGATCTTGGGTTCACTTTTTCATATCCCTTGAATGAGTGGTAAGTAGTTTATTGAAAATAAAATAATTATTTAAGTGAAATGCTTCCTAATACATACTCTTTCCTGCTTCCAAAAAAATAAGTTAATGGAAAATATCTATGTTGTGTTATAATTGTTTCTGATTAGATATGGCTGTGCTGGTGCTGGAAGTAATCACCAAATTCGATCATCTTCCCATTGGTAGAGTTCAGATCAGTGGACTAGCCCAGCTTTCTCCAACCCATCACATCAATGGATTTTTTACTATTGTTTCACCAACATCTAAGAAACTTGGTGAACTGCAGGTAAAACTATTTTAAAATATTTTAATTCTTTGAAGCATATTTTTGGGCAGAGATTGTTGAATCTGTTTTTAGAATATATGTGTGTACATGACTCCCATATACCATGCTAGTTCCCACTTTATACCTGTTTCATGCTGTTACCCACAGACTTACCTATATTCTTAGTCCTCTGTTGCCTACCTCAGGTCCTCAGAGTCCTTCACAGCACCTCCTCCATTCATTCTTCTCTATACTCTTTGTTAAATTCACAGTGACATTAATTATAGTCATTATTCTCTGTACCCTGTATGGTCTCCAAAATTGTGAATTAGTAGTCTCCCTTTAATATTCCCTTTAATATTAATTTCTGTATCTTCTGAGGAGGGACAGTGTTTTCTACTTTCTTTGTCTCTAACATAGTACCAAGCAGTGATAAATTTATAACTCACATAAGTGGTGTTTTTGATATATTCATTCATTCAGCTCTTTTTCTCCTAGAGATACTGTTACATTACCCTAGCTCAGGATACAGACATAAGACATTTAGGTTAGTGTTACAGAGTCAAGTAGGAGAAAACAGAGAAGAAACAAGTAGAGCACAATGTGATACAAATTATTCTATAGATAAGTGCAGGATGGTAGGAAAGAACATAGACCAGTTCCTTTCCTGAGGGAGGCTCTTTAGGAGACTCTTTGGGAATTCTGAATATTCAAATCCCTTAGAAATTTGTGAATTTTATATCTTGTCAAATGTTTTCTACACTTATATAGAAATTTAAATATATACAAAAGAAAATAATTTTTAAAAATGAGCAAAGGACATCTAACATTATATAAAAGAACCTATTAAACAGATGAAAGAACCCTTTTCAAAAACCACAAGTCCATATTTGTGTCAGTGGAACAAACAAATATAGTAGACGCCTCTAAATGAAGTTATAATTTTCTTTATTGGATTTATTATATTTTATTTTCAATATATTAAATTTAAAATGCCAAGATGAGTCTAGTTTACTCAGACTTCTCTGATAATGGTATATGTTTGAGTTAGACCTACCTACAGAACAGTTTGGAAATATACTTCAAGTGCCATAAAAATTCTTGCTGGAGCTCTCCCTGGTGGCACAACGGGTTAAAGCACCACATTATGAAGCTCTCCAAAGTCACTGCAGCACAAGTCTGATCCCCAGCCTGGAGCTGACTCAGGTAGCCCCCACGTGGTGTGGCGGCAGACCTCTCCTGTCCAGACCGCTGCTCCCCTCAGCAGTATACTTCCTCAAACAGCCCATTCTGCTCCCCACTCTGTCTCTGTGAATCCTATCACCAGCCACACCTCTGGCCTGTACTCCAGTTCTGTAAACATAAATAAATCTTTTAAAAAAAATTATTTCTCATTTATCTCAGTAGTTTCAACCCTGGAAACTTATCTTAAGGAAGCACCATAAAAAGAGAGTTCTAGATATGGAAATACATATTGAAAAGTTGAAGACAATATAACAGTATTTAAATTTTAATCTACCAGTGGGATACTTTGTACAGTATTAAAATTATAACCTACTGTGGGCTTATATATTAGATATTTTGTATCCTTAGATAAAAACAGTTATAACATATAGCAGCATGGAAAATGGTTTTGGAGTGATGGTGTTTAAGTCATATTAATAACTTTAAATATAATTTAAATTATATCCACATATATGCATATCATCAATGACTAGGGTGGGGAAGAAAAGGAACAATGAGAACCGTTTGAGTATAAAATTCTAGGTACATTTTTTTCACCTTTTAAAAAATTGAGATTTGGCCCTCCCTGGTGGCGCAGCGGGTTAAAGCACAGCACTGAGAATCTAAAGCCGCTTCTGTATGAGTTCGATTCCCGCCTGCCCCGGAGGTGACCACATGGCGTGGCAGACCTCTCCTGACCCGCCCGCTGCTCCCCTCAGCAGTGTACTTCGATGATCTGCCTGTTCTGTTCCCCACTCAGTCTCTGGTGAAGCCTCTCGCCGCCCCTAAGCCTCTGGCCTGTACCCCAGTTCTGTATGCACAAATAAATAAATCTTTAAAAAAAAAAAAAACTTTCTCAAAAATATTCTTTAAAAAAAAAATTGAGATTTAATTCACACACCATAAAATGAAGCTCAGTGCTACCCAGTACTATTTACCAGGTCTTTGAACAAGCTCAGGGCTTGGCTGTTTCTCTTAAAACCTTACAGTGGAAACCCATTAATTCCTTATCCAGCTAATAAGTATTAATAGACCAATTGAAAGTAGCCAGTTTTAGAAATTCATCCATATTATTTTGTATATCAGTATTTCCTTTTTGCACTTATACTCCATTGTAAGGATACTGCACAATTTTTTGTCCATCTGCCAGTTTGTAGATGTTTGATTTTCTTCCCCTTCTTTGAGTATTTTGAATCAAGCAATGCTATGTGAATATGTGTTTTTATTTCTCTGGGGACAACTAAGTGAAATGCTGACTGGAACATTTAACTTTTTAAGATCCCATCAAACTGTTCTCAAACTGGTCGTATAATTTTACATTCATAGCACCAGTATATAAACATTCTGGTTACTTCACATCTTCACCAGCAGTTGGTATGCTTACTCTTTAATTTCTGTAGTTCTAATGAGTATTTGCTGTTATCAAATTGTGGTTTTAGTTTACATTTTCTGATAACTAATGTTGAGTATCTTTTCCTGGATTTTTGGCCTTTTTTTTTTAACTTTTTAGGGATCCACATACTACTTTCCCCAGATAAATAAATAGTCTTGTTAGAGCACAGCCACACTCATTCATGTATGATTTGTAGTGATCTGCAGCAGGATTGAGTAGTTATACATCTTAAAATCAGGTGGTCTGAACCCTCAAATTTTTCTTTTTGGAACTTTTTCTATTCTCGGTCCTTTGCATTTCCACATATATTTTAGAACCACCTTGTTATTTTTTACAAAAATGCTTGCTGAGATTTTTGTTGAGATTCTGTAGAACCTACAGATCAGATTGGGGACAGTTGACTTTTAATCAGTGAACATACATGAACAATGGAGTATAATTCTCCATTTATTTAAGTCTTTAATGTCTCTACCATGCTTTGTGATTTGCAGTACATAGGTCTAACACATATTTTGTTGTATTTTTTCCAAAAATATCTGTGCTTTTTATTAACTGTGGAGGATTTTCAGCATAGACAGTTCTGTCATCTGTGAGTAATATATCATTTTACTGTAGATAAAGATCAATTTACTTCTTTTCTAATCCATATGCCTTTTATTCCATTTTCTGGCCTTATTGCACTGACAATATTGAGTAGAGGACTGATATCCTTACCTTGTTCTTGTTTGTGGGAGGAAAGAGTTGGTCTTTCACTATTACATATGACATTAAGTTAGATTTTTTTTGTATGTGTTCTTTATGAATGAGAAACTTAGCTCTTTCCCAAGTTTTCTGAGATTTTATCATAACTGGCACTGGATTTTATCATATTATTTTGCTCTATATGTTGGGATGATCAATTGATTTTTTCTTTTGACCTGTTGTTATGATTTACTACATCGATGCGTTTGGAAACTAAACCAGACTCTGGTTTATGTATATACATTTACATTTTTGTGTATATAAATATACACTTTTATGTATATGTTTCTGAAGGATACTCATCTGTAGTGTTTTTTTTGTTGTTGTTGTATTGTCTCTAATTTAGATGTCAAAGCAGTGAGGGCATAAAATATATTAAAATGATTTGCGAAGAGAGCTTTCTTCCCATTCTATTTTTTGGAAGTGTTTTTATCAAATTGATTAAATGGTAAAACTTAGCACTGAAGTTATGTGGTCCTTGATTTTTCTTTGTGGGGCATCTTGAATAACTAAAGAAGACAGAGAATGTCCTCAAAGTTCTATTATGGATGTGAAAATCACAGTATATATTCATGGCATTTGTGGATGACATATTGTTCAAATTTAGGATGTAATGTATTTAGGCATAGAAGGGTAGTCTGGAGATGGCATCAAAAAGGAGTGACACACTTCGTTTATGCCGAGGAGTGAAAGAATTAGTTTCCACTGGACAAGATTCCAGGGAAAATGGGACAAAGAAAGCGGTGTTCATTGAAAATGGTATGGTTAATTTTTATAAAATGGAAATTCTATAGGGCTCAGTGAAGGGGGTGGCAGAGGAGTAAGTCCAAAGGTGAGCCATGACTGGCAGAGCATGTCTGAGGTGGTACAGGAATGGTGCCATGAGAAACGAATACAGCAGTGTGTTCCATTCATTGTGTGCAAGCAGAAGCTTTAGGAGTGGCTCCCCCTTGGACTGATAGGAATTGCTAGAATGATACTCTTACTTTATACCTCTAAAGCTTAATTCATGTTTCCCTTTGCCTGAAATACTTTCCCTCAACCTCCCCTCCCCCTCAGCCTTATGTTTTTAATTCATATTTCAGATTTTAAACTCAGGTGTTTACATTTCATTCCTGCAAACCATCCTTGCCATTCCTTTTTCTTTTCTCCCCTAAGCTCTGACCCCTTTGTAGTGTTTCCAAAGGACGCAGTAAGGATCACATCCTCATCTTAGAATTTATCATTTAATATTAACAGCATTTTTTTAGAGGATAGCATATATATATATA
>NW_004567116.1:38883034-38910138 GCF_000260355.1 Condylura cristata | reverse complement strand
TTTTTTTTTTTTTGGTTGCTGAATAATAATATTAACAGCATTTTAAGTCTGCCTATAAGATGCTGTTTTCCCTTAGGTCAGATTCCATATTTTGTTTCTTTGTCTCAAGTAGGAGCACAGAGCCTGGCACTGTGTTAGTGTCAACAACTACCTGTAGACTGACCAGAGAAGTTAGGCCATCACATGTGTTTTGGTTGTATAAGTGTGCTAGGTCCCTGGACTTTCTCCTTTCTTCAAGGGTCACTGGAACTGTAAGCCTATGAATTGTTTTGTGACTGGTTCAGAGATGCTTAGGGAAAAGCCAAACTCAGCCAACAGCCAGTGGGTCAGGCTGTCAGGAAGGCTGATGACAAAGCCTTTATTCTTAGTCTCTCCTTTGTTTCTAGAATGCAGTGGAGGTTTTGGCAAAAGATGAATGGCAAGGAAGCACTTTCTGACATTTACATTTGGATGTAATATATTTAATAATGATGTTGTCCCAGTGGTCACTGTACAGAATATTTATCCCACTGCATTCCTGTTATTTGTCTTTGTAGAAAATCTTGATGATGAATAGATTGAAAGAATTTCTGTTACTTGGCTCATGAACTAAATTCTCTTCAAGACCCAGATGTGTCTTACTGAGTCTGTTTCTGGCAGTTTCTATGCACAAATTATCCCATTAACCTTCCCAGAGATATCTTGAAACGTCTAGCTGCAATCTTTCGATTTTCTGTTAGCTCATTCATCATAATTTAGCTTTGACTGCTTAAACAATTCCCTCTGCTTTCTCTGTCATTGAAATTGAACTTTCAACACAACCATTCTTTTCTTTTGGGCTATATCTTCCTACTTCTTCTCTAATGTTTGCTTTAGGCTCAATTTTGCTTTTTATTCTACCATAGGCCTTTCAAAGAGGTAGAGGGCCTTTTAAGAGAAAGACTGAATTCACAGGAATGTGATGATAAAGGAAAATTAAAGTTAGACTTTTTCATCTTAGTGTTCACCCTGCTTTTCACCTTTTCACCCTCTTCTTCCACAGCATACAATAGAGCCATATTTTTCAAGACAATTAAAAATAAGGTGCTAAGTCATCCTTTTATATGTCAGGCTATTAAGCGTTCATTCCTAGGCATAGACTAGTGTACTATGTGTACAGGCACAATGCTAATTAATCCATAAAAGATGAATATGACAGTTAATGCCTTTGAGGATTGCATAATTAATCAGAATGATGGGCTATAAGTTATAAATACCGCCTCTAAACTACTTTTTTTTTAATTTCCAAATTAGGAAACTTGCTAATCTCAGAGCTTCTCTGTGTAGTGACCTTAGTATAGTTTCTTTTTACCATCTCAGAGCTTCTCTGTGTGGTGACCTTAGCATAGCTTCTGGTGTGCAATAAAATGTTCAGTATTGGTACTTATACTGGTAGATTATACAGAATAAGTAGAAATATGAAGAAGGAAGTAGATATGACATCTCTTATATTTACTCAAAGATGCTTTCACAAAGAAAGTAATACTGGAGGAAATTGCACATATTAGGGGATAAATATAAGCTACATTTAGAGCCCTAAGTAATTAGTATCTGTAGCATGAGGGGGCAGGGGACAGGTAGAGGAAATAAACATGGTGTGAGGAGAAATTTCTGAGATAGGGCAGGAATTTGAATTTGATTCTATAAGGTCTATAAGGAATGGGGCTCATTAGTGTTTCTTAAGCAGGGATTCTTAAAATTAATTAGTGCTAATGAAAGTTTCTGATTCATTCATGTATGTCTCTTTTAGGTATCACTTGCCCTGGAGCCTCTGTCAGAAACGTATGACACCTACAATCCTCTTCCTACCACTGACTTGACAGAAAATGTGCTTTTATCAGAGCAGGGATGCAGAGAAAAAACTGAACCCAGCAATATCCAGTTTCTGGTTCCATCAAGGCCTCATGGGATACCTAGCACCAAAGCTGATGGGAAAGAGTTAGCAGCCAATAGTAGTAGATCAACCACTCCAAGGTGATTACCACACCTAGTACCAGTCAATCTGGTATTAGCTGACTCTTATTGTACTTACAGTTTCTGTCTTTCGTTTATGCGTTGGTAAAAGACTAAAGGCAGTTGCATGTAAATTTTAAGTACACATTATGTTCCCGGTCCAGTACTCGGTGCTGGGCATATAAATTAATGAGATACAAGTCCTGCTTTTAAAGATCAGTCATAAGCTAGTAGAGAAATCAACATACAAATAAATAATCATGCAAATATGATTAGCTATGGCTAAATCATATACAAATGCCGTAATAGATGTCTGTGAAGGAACAGGCAGTATTTTGTGAAACACAGTGGAGTAATTGAAATAAATTTTACTGCTAAATTGTTTATGAAGCATTTGCTTTGTGTCACGCTCACTGCCGAACTTTTTATTTCATGGTCTCACTTCAGCTACAACCACACAAGCATAGGGGAAGAACACATCTATTTTTTACTTCATCTGGGAAATGAAAAACAGGCTTAAAAAACACCTAAGCTACTCTGCTATAAACCACTAATCCATTTTCTATTTCTTACATGGTGGATGTTACTCTAATGGCTAAATATTGCTGAAGTTCTCCCTTTTTTTTAAAACAGGGGGAAGGACCACTTGTACTTTACAGAGAACTCTGATGCAATGAAGGACTCTTTCTTTGGACTTCAGCCCCATCTTAATTCAGGACAGAGTTTAGAGTCTATGACTATGAAAGACAAAGCTCCACAAAAGCAGATGTCTCTTCTCAGCAATTCTGAATTCCAACCTCAAATCAGGACAGTTGCCAAAAGTCAGAGTGATTCATGTGTTCTTTCTTCAAACAACCCCCCCACCAAGGACCTTCTTTCAGGTATGTACATATTTGTAAATGCAAATCTGTAGTGTTGACTGCAATTACCCTGCTTTTTTGCCAGCCACCAAAGAGAAGTAAAACTTCTGTTTGAACTAAATAGCCAAATAAAACTGGATAATCTTACTAGCTTTCAGAATATCCCACCAAAGACTACGCTATTAAATCTCTAGTCACTTGTAAAAAATTAGTGGGTGCTTATAATTATAGGTTTAAGGAAGAAAGCATTTTAAATGAACCTGACTATGGAGAGAAAACCTTCACCATAAATAGCTATTAGTCCATAATTTTTCCCCAAAATTTAAAGCTCGTACAAGCCTTTGTCTCATCACTCACTTGTCTTATAAATAGCATTTATTTATACCACTGTGCAGAGGTTGATACCAAATCTATTTCCCATTCTGAAAACTATTGATCTCAGTGGGAACACTCAGTGCAACAGCAACTGCTGATCTCATGCCTGGGAATTAAATATGATTTGCAGCCAAAGAGAAATATAAAGAAGTCAGTTTAACTGTGTAAGGACTTAGATTAAAAAGCAAATAGGGGCCCTCCCTGGTGCCGCAGTGGGTTAAAGCACTGCACTGAGAAGCTAAAGCCACTTCCCCATGAGTTTGATTCCCGCCTGCCCCAGAGGTGACCACATGGCGCCGCAGACCTCTCCTGACCCGCCCGCTGCTCCCCTCAGCAGTGTACTTCATCGATCTTCCTGTTCTGCTCCCCACTCTGTCTCTGGTGAAGCCTCTTACCGCCCCTGAGCCTCTGGCCTGTACCCCAGTTTTGTATGTACAAATAAATAAATCTTTAAAAAGAAAGTCAACTTTCCTTTAAAAAAAAAAAAAGCAAATAGGAATTGAACTCCATAACTCATGTTATGGAGTGATACTAAAAAAACAACTGAGGTACCTTATATTATATGGCAATTAAAGGTTAATTATATATCTATGTTTTGTCAAAAACATGAGAGGTAAAATTTCCAAAGTAGAATATCATCATTAGTGAAAAAGTCTTTTTACACACACACACACACAAACACATACATATACATTGTTCATTTTTGTACAAGTTTGTTTTCTCAGGTGTATTCCCCACAGAATTCCCACCACCAGCTCACCTGTGCACCATCACCTTAGTCCCTTGTGCTTGTCCCTCCCCTGTTTTGACTGATCTCTTTCCCTCTCCCTCCCCTGCTGCATGTCTCTGATTTATAGTTTGCCTGCCAGTTTTGTTTTTTTTCCTCCCTGATCCCTTGTTTGTTTCCCCTATATTCCTCCTATAAGTGAGAATATCCGATATTTTCCTGCTGACTTATTTTACTGAGCATAATCCCTTCTAGCTCCATCCATGTTGCTACAGATGTCATGAGTTCATCTAAAAAAGTCTTTTAAATAACTATTGAGCTGCATGATTTACATGAGCCACAGTTTTTTAGCATTGGTAATTTAATGCTTTGTGTTTTGTGAGTATGAGGTCTTCCCCTTCAAGTGTTGTCACCACACCACAAACACCACCAAAATTCCCATAGTTTGCCACCTTAACCCCTCCCCACTTTGTTCTCAAGATTTTTTTATGAAGAAATTTGTGCTGTTAATATTTTTTCAAGCGAATAGCTTATGATCCTACCTTTTATAAAATATACGCTCATAGACTATATTAACTTTAGTCTTTAATGCAACCTTAAGCTATGCTAACAAAAAAGAAAATTGCCCTACAGTGCCCGCCACTTGTTAGCTCACAGCTGGAATATTTTGTGTAAACCTGAGCACCAGGCATTGAGAAACATTTGTTCTCTCATTAAGCAATCATCCTACACCTACCAGATGTCTGGAACTTTTCTATGTATCAGGGATACAGCCATTTAAATTTTTTTTAAGATTTATTTATTTATAATGCAATACTGGGGTACAGACCAGAGTTGTGAGGCATGACAAGATTCACCAGAGACAGAATGGGGAGCAGAACAGGCAGAGTGACAAATACACTGCTGAGAGAAGCAGTGGGCAGGTCGGGAGAAGTCTGCTAGGCCATGTGGGTCACCTCCCTGGCAGGGGATTGAACTCAGGCTGCAGTGGCTATTGTCGCTTCATAGTGTTATGCTTTAACCCATTGCACCACGAGGGAGGGCCCATTTAAATTTTTTTTAAATGATACAAACCGGGAATGCAAACTATTACAACCACTATGGAAAACTGTTTGAAGGTTCCTCAAACTGCTAAACATGGAGCTACCATACGACCCAACAATCCTATTCCTAGGTATCTACCCAAAAGACACAAAAACACTTATTCAAAAAGATACTTGCACCCCCATGTTTATTGCTGCTTTATTCACAATTGGAAAGAGAGTATGTAGTGTTAGGTAGGTGAGAGGAGGAAATGTCAGTTTTACATAGGGGTAGCCAAATGCCCAAAAATGGATGACTGGACAAAAAAGATGTGGTACATATATACAATGGAATATTACTCAGCAACCAAAAAAGAGAAACACATGTCTTCTGCAGCAACATGGATGGAGCTGGAAAAGATCATGCTTAGTGAAATAAGCCAGAAAGAAAAGGAAAAACACCAGATGGTTTCTCTCATAGCAGGTATATAATGGAACAGGCAAGAAAATAATAATAATAATGAACAGTTATATACCAAAGACATTTTGTGCGGGTAGAGTGGGGAATGGGATCAAAAACAGTGGGGGGAGAGAAATGCACTGGACTGTGGTGATGGCACATGGGTGATTTGGTTTATGGGAAGCCCAAGGGGATTGCAAATGAGATGGAAAAATGCACAAAATGATGTAAAAATGAACTATTATATTAAAAAATGCAAACCATTGTCTTATGGATTTTATATTCTAGATAGAAAGACCAGCAATAAGCTAGAAAAATTAAGTATGTAGTGTTAGGTAGGTGAGAGGAGGAAATGTCAGTTTTACATAGGGGTAGCAAAGGAATGCCTCATTTAGAAGCTAACTTTAAAGATAGAAAGAAATGAGTTCCTTCTGAGGAGAGTAACTAGACTAGTGAAGGAACCACCAGGCGTTGTTTATCCTAAAGAAAACAGCTACCATCTATTGAGCATTCATTATGTTCTAGCTACTTTGCCAAGTATCTTATATACATAAATATTAATAGGGTTCATTTTAAAATGACACAGTCTCAGAGTTAAGGAGCTCCCGCCCTTCAAAGGGGGCAGTTGTTACTAAGCTCTGGTTCATTATTATTTTAGACTTTAAGGCTAAACCCACTGCCTCATCCTACTGTAGGTTTGTGGTTTACCTAGCCCTGTGCTGGCCAGTTGTTGAAACAAAATATGCTAGCTATAACCCATGAGCTACCACTGTGTAATGCCTTCCATAAGCATGACTGAGATCACAAAAAAACATATTCAGTGTTTTAAGCCAATGTTACCTCAATAAAAATAATTTCATTTTAAAAAAAGAAAAATATTTAATATACTTTAATATTAAAACTATTTTAGAGAGAAAGGAATTAGAGTACTAAAAAAGTTACTAGGATCAGTAGGTTTAAAGATAAAACAAACTGTGGTTCAGCTTGAGTTAATAATTTGACCTGTGTAAAAATGTCAGGAGACTGTCGGGGGTAGAGAATTCTGCATCATTCGAAATAATCAAGCATAGACCGGTCGGTAATCGACTAATGAAAACTTACAGATTGGACTAAATGATCAAGTAGACATGATCATGAAAGGTTTTATCCAACTTCAAGAATCTGAGGGCCACATTAGTAGGTGTAGAGCTGAGGTCATGGGAGGGATATAACATACATATAAACTTAATTATCTTCCTAGTTTTTACTGTCCTGACATTATACTAGTAAAGGGGTACAGAGGTGAATCAGCCAACCAGCTGGTATTAATGAAACACTGTTTATGCATCTTTCTTATAAAACTTGGGGTTTAGAATAGATAAGAAGTTAGAAGCAAAATCAGAGTGTAAGCCTCCCTGTGTTAAGCAGGGACTGTGCATGCAAGAAGGGTAACTTGTGCTGGACCTACCTGAGTAATTACTAAGTTGAGGTGCAGGACGGTGCCATGACATGTCTTCTAGCGTAGGCATTGGCTTTTTCTTGAAAAGGGGAGTTAGGTGTTCTTGTTGTCATGCTTTAGACTTAAGAGAAGTTTTTCCAAACCATGGCTATTTCAATGAGAGGCCACTCAATGAATAGCTATAGTTAGATTTGTCCTACTCATCCTTCTCTTGCATATTTCTTTCCTAAAACCTGCTAGTGGTGCCCATCCCCATTCAGAGGTAAATGAATCATAAAATATCACCATTCCCAGAAGAATTTGTTTTTAATAGTGATGAAAACTTTAAACTCATTCTATTCAACAAGTGTCTTTGGAGTACCTATTTTATGTCAGTCATTGTTTTCAGTATTGGGGTTAAGATGATAAATAACATATAGTCCCTATTCAGTCTAGTCTAGGAAACAGTTTAAAGCAGATACATTACAGTTACATATGACATATGCGAAGTGGAGGCTTTTAAAATATTTATCAAATGTCTGATGCTGTCTCAGGCAAAGATACAAAGACCAACAAGAACCAACCCCATGACTCAAAGTTGATTGGGTGATACAATGATAGAGTTAAATTCCTGGAATTTTGTTTAAGGTATTGGAAATAGCTGGATATGGTTAGATCATAAAGTACAAGTATATTATCTCCCTAGAAACATCTTTCTAGAGAGGTATCAACAGAATAACTATTTTTTTACATAACCCTGACATCAAGTAGAATGTATTATTGACACTCTTTATCATTAACTAAAAGGAGAAGGGTTTCTTGTCACAAATTAAGCTTCTTTAGCTAGATTTCTAAAGTTAGCCATGTTTTCCTCACTCTTTCTCAATAAACAAGACAGCCATTCTGCTTTCTAGCTGAATCCCCCCCAAATTTTTTTTATTAAAAGCAAAAGAAATTCAATGAATTCTAAATGGAATGTTCTGCAGACATTATTTACATAGAAAAAAATGCATATCAGTTAAGTGAAAAAGCACTTGCAAAAACTGTATGCACAGAATGCCATTATTCCAAAGAAAATAGACAGGTAGACAGATAGATAGATAAAATATAGAGACATATGCATAGATAAAAAAAACTAAGGAATGTATCAAAATGTTAACAATCAGTGTTCCTGGTAGTGACTTTAATGGGTAGGTTAACTTTCTATTGCTGCATGGCAAATTACCTAAACTTAGTTGATCAACTGTTGACAGATTCCAGTTCCTTGCTTTTATAGCTGAGGTCCTATTTCCTTACTGGCTGTCATCCTGAGTCCACACTGAGTTTCTTGCCAGGTGGTTCCTCCAGCTTCAAAAGAGCAAGAATACATTAAATTCTTCTGCTTCAAATCTCTGACTTTATATTCAGCAAATATTTAGAGAAAACTGATTTTAAACCTTTTACGGTTGATTGACTTACAAAAGTAACTAAATTTGCAAAATCTCTTCACAGTAATACCTAGATGAGTGTTTGTGTCACTAGAACAAGGTAGGTATATACCACAATTCGAAGTTCTTAGGGAACCGTCTTAAATTCTGCCTTTAAACATGAGTGATCTTTATTTTAGTTTAGTTGTATTCTCACATAAGACGTTGGACATGATTATTTGCAAGGTGTTTTTAAGCTGTATTTTGAAATCTTTGTATTAACAAGTGTTAGATGTTTGTGTATCTGTTTGACTTCCTTTCTTTCCCCTCTGGCTTGCCTCTCATATCTTTATTTTTAGAAGCAATAAAACTCTAGACTTGAAGATAGGTACAGGGTGTGTAGTCTCACTTATACGTAAGCATCTGTAGAACCCCGAGAACTCTACGAACTTAAGTGAGGTCATATATGGTATCATTGAAATCATATGCTGTGAAGTTGTACTGGTAATACAAATAATGCATGCATAACTTGGGCAAGTTACTTATCCTCCTGGCCTCAATTTTTATATCTGGAAAATGAAGGTAATAGTACTGACTATTCAGAGGATCATTGGATAATGTAAGTTAATAGTTACACTTGAGAGTAGCAATAGTTACATTTTAGAGTAGTTCATACACATGGTAAAGATTTTAATGCTACCTGCTTATGTAATTGTTAGTGTTAAGTAAGGATGAAGTAAAGTTTACCTATAAGAAAGTCTACAGACTTCATGTCCTTTATTAACCTGCTGAATGATCTTCGATAAATCATTTTTTTCATCCATGAAAGTATAAACTTGGAATAGATTTTCACCATAACTCCTGTTAGTGTTTCTAAGAATGATATTAAACCTATTTAGAATAGTAATATAATTCAATAAGGTATCTAGAAACAAACAAAAATACATATAGAGAGCGACTTTACTAACCTTATGTACAAATACCAATTGGAAGAGTCAGTGTGCGCTTACAACTTCCACAAGGAGGTTGAGAGGCTTCACTCATTGCTATGTGATGCTAATATCTTAACCAATATACATTTGTTATAAAGTGAATGTCTTAAGAGAAGTCTCAGGCGAGTGGCGAAGGCAGACAATGAGGCCATCCTAGTCCACTGTGTCGAGTCCTGTGATCACAAGGTATAACATACTACAAGTATTTCTGTTGGAGTTTAGATTTTTCATATTTGTTTTTGCCCTCTTTAGCGCTGTTAGAACAAGGCAATAAACTGCGTAATGCCATGGTGATTTCCGCAATGAAATCAAGCCCAGATGCTAGCATGGTTTTGGATGAAGTTCAACCCTCTATGAAGGAAGATTTCCTTAAAGTATCACCACAGTAAGTTACAGAATAAACATGAACCCCTGATAGTTTATTATTTAATAGTTGTTAATAATTTTTTTTTCCAAGTTAGGGACTAAATAATCTTGGAACTGTTGGGCAAATTATTTTTTTAGGTGTAATTAAAATATAACATTATCTCCAGTGTACATGTAACAATGTGATACTTGTATATATTGTAAATTTACCATCACAGTGATCTAGTTAATAACCATCATCATGCAAAATTGCAGTGCTTTTTCTTTGTGGAAAATAATTCTTTTTTTTTTTTTTAAAGATTTATTTATTTATGCATACAGTACTGGGGTACAGGCCAGAGGTGCAGGGTTGGTGAAAGGATTCACCAGAGACAGAGTGGGGAGCAGAATAGGCAGATTGACAAAGTACACTGCTGAGGGGAGCAGCAGGTAGGTCAGGAGAGAGATCTGCCGTGCCATGTGGATCACCTCCAGGGTGGGGATCAAACTCGTGCTGAAGTGGCTTTAGTTTCTTTAGTGCTGTGCTTTAACCCACTGCACCACCAGGGAGGGCCTAGAAAATAATTCTTAGTATGGTAGAAAAGAACCCTAAATTAGAAGTGAAGATACTCAAAATCTTATCCTAGCACTGGTACTTGCTATGTAGTTAAATGACTAGATTCATTACTTTCTCTGAACCAGCATGTTTATATATATATAATGAAGATATTTTTTCTTTTATCTCTCACAGAAATGTAATGAGTTTCTAATATAGGAAAGGACTTTATAAATTATGGCATTCTGTATATATGTGTGTGTATATGTGTGTATGTATACATGTGTATATAAACTAATTCTAAAGATTGTTAAATTTTCCGTGTTGAACCATCTCCATATACTATCTCTTAGCTCAATTACCATTTACATTTTTCCCATATGTTAGCCATTCAGAAAGTATTTTTCCACTTCAGAATCAAAGCCTTGCCGAGGAATCAATTGAAAGACCATGATGAAGACCATGTCCTCCTTCCAACTGAGAATACATTTTGGAAACATGACATAAAAGCTGATACCAAGGCCATACAGCTGTTACTAGGCAGGTAAGAGTTTTGACTAGCTTTCTTCCTTTTAAATTCTTTCTCCAATTTATTGTTAACAGCTTCATCCTAAAGCAACAGTTTCTTAAAATAAGTCATTATAGAACAAGTCTTGACATAATTAATCCTAAATATATTTTTGATTGATAGAAGGCAAATTTATGAATTATTCTTTCTTCACAAAAATCAACATTTAACACTTATGTCATTGAATTATAGTTTATCTTTTTTTTCCTCACTGCTAAACCATAAGCAATACAAGGGGAAATTTACCTAAGCCTTCTCCACATCATCTGAGCCTAACACCATGCCTGACACATAATAAGTACTCAGTAAAATGTTTGTTGAGTTAATAAATGAGATCAAATTATTGTCAGTAGTGTATTTTTTTAATACTAACTTGGTATTTCAGAGGAGGGAGAATATAATTTTAAAATATTTATCATTCTGTCTAATATGTCTTCTGTTTAACATGTCTCCCTCCATGTTTAGAAAATTTTCGTTAGAGAAAGAATAGCTGAGCTGAAACTTCCATCAAAGTCTTTGTACTTATTGTTGTTGATTTTATGTCTGCAGTGCTGAACTAGCCCAGGGTCATTACTGGGATGGACTAGGCTCGCCTCCAGATTCCCCATCTCCTGGGAGTGATGTGTATTGCAGCAGTGAGCCAAATGACCCTCAGTATGACCAGAGTCTCCTGGAGAACCTTTTTTACACAGCACCTGTAAGTCATTGAATCTGAAACTTTAGAAATTAGAAAACAGAAGTATGAATAATATTAGGTACAGGTATATTACCACTTGCCATACAGAAAGCTATCCATTTTATCTACACCTTGTCTCAGAGTCACAGCAATCTAAAGAGGAAATTATTACCCTCACTCACTTGATAGATGAAGAGATAGGCCTCATAAATTAATTTGTCTAATGACAAACAGCAAGTCTTACAGCCAGGATTCAAATTCAAGTTTCCTTGACTCAAAGACTTATAGTCTAGAATACAAACCACAGAGTTTTTCTGAGGAAAATCTAATACAAGTATAGCCCCAGAAATATCCTTCACTAGTATCTTTTCCAAATACTACAGGAACATTTCTATTCACAGGTGAAAAATTTCTGTTGACCCTTAGGACAAGACATTCTGTTTTCAGGGAGTTCTAGTTTTTTTCAAATATTAAATCATATTGCATTCATTGCTTTAGCATCTTCTAGTTTATACATAATAAACCCAATGCCTTTTGCATGACTAATCGTCTATACTTGTGAAGATTGCTATCATATTCCAGATTTTCCTTTTCTCTGGTTCAAAAAAGATAACTGAAATACTAGGTAGTTTATATTAACTCTCTGGTAAGCCAATGAGGTATACCAGGGTGCAGAAGAAAGAGAACTTTTACATAAGATTATCAGGAAAGAACATAAGAAATAAAGGGTTTTAAGTGAAACTTCAAAGAGTGTTTAGAGAGGTAGAGAAAGAATATGAATTGTGTGCAGAAAGAATTTGTCTGGAGAAGCAGTTTGTACACTGCAAGAATTGGGAAGAGATTTCATAAAGAAAAGAAGTCGACAAGGCAGGCTAACATATTGCAAGTAGTGTGTAAATGGCTTTCATGTCAGATAAGGAGGAAATGATATGATTAAAATAGTGTTTCAGGAATGTTAATCTGGCAGTGATGAAGGGAGCTGATTGATAGAAGAATAATTGGAAGCAGATAGGATGCCATTGGGTTATTGGCAGTGTGAGAGAATCTGAATGAGAATGACAGGAAAGGGACTGGAAAGGAGATGCATTTAAAAGAGATTATGAATTGTTAGGCTCATCTTACTTCCTATCTTAGTCATCACTGATACTTGATTAAAGGGAAAAGGAATTTACTTTTACTCTACATTTTCTGTATGACTAAGTCTTACATGTTAATCTCTTATTTCTTGGGTTACCTGCTGTATCTAGCAAATCTTTCCATTACAGTCCTTAACGTATCTTATGGCACAGTTCCTCTTACACAGGAGCATGTCTTCATGATCTTTTTACTATCAGTACAGCAACGACCTGTGAGATACTAGGTACACAGTGAATACTTAATGCATAAAGGAATGAATGTGTAAATGGCACCAAAATAATCCCCCATATTATTTGAACAAAATAAGTTCAAAAAATGTGGACTAAAAGGTTGACCAGTTGACCATGAGGCAGTGGAAAGACCAAGAAGTTAATATACTTCTCTGGGGTCAGTGTTTGATGTTCTTAATATTGAATAATGCCAATGGCTTAGAAATTCAGCATTATTACCTGGTTTTTCTGATTTCAGATTTTTTTTTTAGCTTTAGAACACCCTTGTTTACATTTATTCTCATTTCCTCCAAGCTGTGAACCCATCTAGATTCTGATTGCATTATCAATAACTATTTTTCAAAGCTGCTACTTAATAAAGAAAACCTGTGGCAAAATCTTTATAATTTCACTTTGAAAAAAACTGTGTTGCCTCCTAGAAAGACACTCTGATCAAGCTTATTTAACTTTTGGTTTTTTACCATTAGCACTGGCCATCACTAATTATGTACCCTGAGAAACTAAAAAGGGACTCCTGGAAATGATAAACTTAAAATAAATTTTGGTCTGTATCCTGTATTTGTATTATTAGGGGGTTTGTTTGTTTGCTTTTAATTTGTAGCCAACTAACTGTATCACTTTCTTTTCATTTTGGATTTTGTGAATTAAGAGGTTGATCAGTACATTATGCTAGCCACTTTGTCTCTTAATAAAAATAAAAATGCAATACAAACTTCAAGGCATAAATAATTCATGGGGGTATAATGTACAGTAAGATGACTACAATATAACTGATAATACTGTACTCTATATTTGAAAGTTGCTAAGAGGATAAATTTTAAAAGTTCTCATTATAACAAAGTAAATTAGAACTATGTGTAGTCATGGTTGTTAGTCATTTTGCTATATATACATATATAATTATTATGTTGTATACCATTTTACATTTTAATTATATCTTAGTTTTTTTAAAAATTAATTCCAGGGGCCTTAGTCCCTAGTTTCCCCCATTAAGGGGCTTTGTGAAATGTAATAAACAGTTAATTTTAGCAAGATTAAAGGCAGAAGCAAATCATTAATAGTATAGAATGGTTTAAAAAGCGTGGTCTTAGCTTCCATGTAGTTAAGTGAGATTGTACCAGTTATTTTGCCTCACATTGTAGTAGAAAAACAAGCTTAGGAGATTAAATTCTGACTTTACTACCTACAGCTATGAATCATATGCAGCTTCTCTCTCAGCGTTCATTTTCTCACTTGTAAAAATTGTCACGCAGACATCATACAGGAATGCACTAGACATACACATTCAGCACTTAACACAGTACCCTACATTCATAGCAGGCTGTTGTTGTTAGAATTTAAAAGGATCTTTTATATATATGTGTGTGTGTGTGTGTGTATATATATATATATATATATATATATATATATATATTTAAACTAAACTTGTAGCTTATTTTTCTGAATTTTAGAGTATTTTTGTATGGTAGAGAGAATCATGGGATTATCTCCCCGATATCAATTACCTCTTTAAGAGAATCATGTGTGTGCAAAGATGAATCTAATTACCTATTGGAGAAGTGTTTCATTATCATTACCTCCAAAGAATTATCTTTTGGTCCCTTTCTTTCTTTTTCTTCCCCCATAGAAATCTAATACCAGCTTCAGTGATTTCTTCAGTGAAAATGATGATAATGTCCCTTCTAAAAAAATTAATAAGTCAAAATCTCATGCCAAATCTCCTAAGGTTCTGGATTCAAGTGATCATAAGCTAAAGAAGACAGAAGTGGGCAAGAAAAATAGGTGAGCCTCTTCATGAATGTTTATTTAGAGGCAAAAGCAAAGGAAAATTATTTCTGAAGATCCCCTAATGTGAAATGATCTGTATTTGTTCAACTTCATTAGATTGGTTAAGTGAGTTATAGTAACTCGTCAAGTAACAATCCTTAAAAACATTAATAGTGGGCCCTCCCTGGTGGCGCAGCAGGTTAAAACACTGCACTAAGAAGCTTAAGCCAGTTCCACATGAGTTCAATCCCCGCCTGCCCTGGAGGTGATCAGACCTCTCCTGACCCGCTCACTGCTCCCCTCAGCAGTGTACTTCATCAATCTGCCTGTTCTGCTCTCCACTCTGTCCCTGGTGAAGCCTCTCACCCTCCACATCTCTGGCCTGTACCCCAGTTCTGTATGAATAAATAAATAAATAAATCTTTAAAAAAAAAACAAAAACATAATAGCATGAAAAGGTAAAATGGACCTGATATAAGAATTAAGAAAAAAGGCAGAATTCTGTATTATGTGTATGCTGTGACTGCACACAATCTTGAGATCCTCTTTAGCTTATATAGAAAATTTGCATAAAGTAAGCAAATTAAAAAGAATACACAGAAGTGACAATTATGAGTAACTAAAGTAAAGCCTGTATCCCTGGTAAAAGACCTAATTGTGTAACATCAGTTTGTATGTTTGTGTATAACTCAGCCGTTACAATATAAACATGTTTTTACATTTCTTGAGATCTCTTTAGCTGTAGGTTAGGGGACCAGATTCTAACAGTTATAGCTACTTCTCAGTCTTTGCCAATTTGTGAATTAAAATGCTTGCTGCCCTATGTCTTTCCTCTTTTTGTTTGTGCAAAGTAGATTGTCCATGTCGGGCCTCTGACCATCTACTTCATTGTCTATGAAATTCTTTCAGAAATTTGGTTGAACAACAGATGCCATCAGTAGCACTGGAAGATGCCCAAGTGATGACACTGAGTGTGGATAAACTGTCCCTCCTGGGTAGAACGCAGTCAGTCAGAATCATCATCGAAACAATGGGAGTCCCTCCAGATAGTCCTCAGGTCACCCTTGGCAAAAAAAGCTTTCCTGGGGGACCACCTAAGCTGACACCAACAAAAAAGCGGTATGTCTCTAACATGAGAAAGCTAAATCTGACTTTTCAAGAAAGTGTGTCTAATAATAATGAAGTGCATAACACTTTGTGATTTCAAGTGCTTTCATATGTATCATTCAGCCAATGAAAATGTATTAAATCCCCCTGAAGGTCCTATGTACTATACCATGTAAGTAAGAATAGAAAGAAAATAAAGACTTATGATTCTGTCAGCAGGAGAAAATATTTCAGTGACTATTGACAATATAAGCCTTTCAGAGCCAAAAGAGATGGTTTATATTAAAATTGCTGTGGGATAACAAGGCAGGGAATCTTTAATTCTGCCTAATAGGATTAGGCAGAAGATTTGAACAAGGAGGTAAGTCCTCTGAGAATCTGAGATAATGTGAAAATAGGACCTTGAATGATATATTGTCAGTTAGGAAATAGGATTATTATTGGCTTGTTTTCAAATAAAATTTTTTGTCTTGATTTTTAGCACCTTCTTTATAGAATATCATTTTCCTGTGGGCTTTTCCAAAAGTGGAATGGGAAAAACATCTTTGATCACAGAAGTCGTTCGACTCGCCTCCAGTAAAGTTATAGATGGAAGTAAGCAAGAGACTGCCTTTCCGCTCAGACACTTTGAATCCCTAACCACTCATCTGAGTTTCATATGCTCATGGAATCTTAGAGTTAGAAAGACGTTTGAAGTGAATTTACTCCAGTATATTGTGAGGAAACCCAGAAGGGTTATGATTGTCCTGATGTAAGTCAGTAACAGCTGATATTAGAACTCAGAACTTCTAACACTTAGATCATGTACTTTCAAAATTGCTGTTTTGCTTCCCTTTTTTAAAAGCATCTTTTTAAAGAAATCATCATATACCATGTAATTACCTATTTAAAGTTAACATTCAGTCATTTTTAAGTATATTCACAGTGCTGTGCCACCATCACCACAATCTTATTTTAGAATATTTTAATCGTACCTGAAAGAAATCCCATACTCAGCACTCCCCTCTCCTCATTTTTTCCTTCAGTCCATTCTGGACATTTTTTATAAATGGAACCATACATATGTGATTTTGTGATTGACTTTTTTGACTTACCATAATATTTCTGTCAATGTGGTTTGTGTAAGTAGTACTTCATTCCTTTTTATGACTGCATAATATCCCATCTGCTGATGGGCATTTGAATTATTTCTACTTTCAAGCAATTATGAAGACTATGTAGTTAATTTCACATACATATATGCTGTCATCTACTTCAGTTATGTACTAAATCATATGGTAACTTTTAATTTTTTGTGCTAGCCTGTTTCAAACAGTTACTCCACCATTTTATGTTCTTACCAGATTCTCTGTATCTTCATCAGCACTTTTTATTTTCCATTTTTTAAAATTCTAGGCATCCTAGTGGATGTCATATGGTATCTCATTGTGATTTTGATTTGCATTTTCCTAAAAACCAGTGATATTAATCATCTTTTCATGTGTTTACTGTCTACTTGTTTATCTTTTTAGAAAAATGTTAAATCCCATTGTGCTGTTAAATATTTTTATTATTGGAAACAAAGTGTTCTTTATATATTCTGGATAGAGAACCTCATTAGAATTTTGATTTGCAAATATTTTCTCCCATTGTATGGACTGACCTTTCATATTCTATATAGTATCATTCGCAGACAGAAGTTTGAGATTCTGATGCCATCCATGTGTCTTTTTTTTCTTTTGTTGCTGGTGTTTTTTTTTTCTTTTTAAATAATTCTAATACAAAAAGTAAAAGTTAATATCATAACCATTCATGTTTCTGACACTCAAAATTATCACTACTTTTCAAACAGATTTTGAGAAAATTTTTGCCTTGATTCTTCAGTTTGATCCATAAACAGTAGTATTAATGTTCACTTTCTTCTCTGGGAGGACATGAGAAGTAAAGAAAAGGGTCCTGACTCTCCTCTACACTTCCTGTGTACCAGAGTTATAATGGATTTTTAGATTTGGTTTGGTTTTTTTAACTAGATAGCATCACTCATTCACATGGCTCAGAATTTCAAGAGCCCTTCTTTATGAACAGTTTTGTAAACTGTATTTTTCCTAAGACTTTGTACATGTTTTAGCAAACATGCTTATTTTTTTGCCCTCTTCCCATTTTTATCCAAATATTAATATATCATATACACCTTTCTGCACCTTGTTTTGATAGTATGTCATAGGAATTTTTTCATAGACATAGATAATATGTTTAGTCCCTTATTGACTATATAATACCTCACTGTATGGTTATGTCATCATTTGTAGATCAGTGTTTAAGCTATTTTCAGTCTTTTGCTAACAAAAATAGTACTTCAGTGATGAGTAATCTTGTGCCAACATTGTTTCTTGCCTGACATAAGTATAATCAGCATAAGTATCAAAAGTAAATACTTGCCCTTAAGAAGAGCACCTAATGTTCTTTAATGTTCTATTTTACTAGATTCATTATTTCACTTTCTTACCACATTAAGGAAGAATTTGGGTATTTAAAATTCTTTTCTTATGCTTACTTACTGGCTGTATGGTTTTATTATTGATAGCAACAGAAGCTGTGCTAGGAAATTCACTGATGACATTCCAGAGAGGTTTTAGGTAGAAGTGAAAGGGAGGTGAGCAGTCTCAGATATGGATTGATGCTAACTGCTTGTCTGGCATGATATGTGCTTCTACGTCTGGTTCTCCTTCTAGGGGTGAAATTCCAGCAACGATTTGTATTTCCAGTACACTTCGGTGGCCCAATGATAGAACACTGGTGGAATTCCAACCTCACTTTCCAAATTTACACAAAGAAACCCCCACAAAAAAAGGTACTTAAAGTCATTTTTGTCTTTGTCTTACCACTTACACCAAGGATTTAGAGCATACTTAAAATTATATTCTTACCTAAACTTGGATTTCAAACAACACTCATGCTTGTAATTATTATGTCTTAAAATTTTGAATTTTTGTTTGTTATAGGCCAGATATTATACTAAAGGCTCCACACAAACATACTATCAAATTTAATCATTGCAAGAACTTTGTGAATTAAGTACATTATTGTCTTCATTTTATAGATGAAGAAACTAAGGTTTAATAAAGTTAAGTAACCTGTCTAAACTCATTCAAGCTAAGAACACACAAAATGCAAGACTCATTACAAGTCTTCTGACTTAGATCCTAAATTCGTAACCTCTTTACTCTGCTTCCTACTAGGGAGAGTTGACTGGCTGGATATAGGTTATTAGCTTTAATTTGAGATTCTACTTCCTGTTTTCAGGCAGAATTGCCCATCCAGCTAATTCCAAGTTTATAAAATCCATTTGCAGCAATACAACTATGTTATAAGCAATTTTTACCTCCTTTAATAAAAGAATAATCTTTATAATCTCTGGCCTCCGCTTTGGTATGTACAACATAAGGAATGTATCTTACTTATTTTTTTCAGAGACTGAATAATACAAGTTCTTATTTGAAAATATAGCAAAATAGGGAGGGGAGTAAACCATAATTCCACAACTTTCTAACAAGGTTAAGATATTTCAGTATATGTACATTGAATTACCTAGGTTATGTCTTTTTTTCTAACTATGAAAGAATTGTGCATGATTTTATCAAAAACTTGGGAAATGTTTTTAAAAAACCAAAAAAATCACCTATCTTTTCATGAAGGAGTAACTTGTTAATATTTATGTATATCTCCTTTGCCTTCTTCCAAATAAATACAATGTTGTATATGTGTAAATTTTGACAGTAAAATTTGGTAGTAAGATAATTGTGCATGTAATTTTTATCCTGTTTTGTAAAATTTAGTATTAAGGGTTTTATTCATTTTTTTTCAAAAATACATATTTAGTCTTCCACATAATTTTACAATAACTGATGATTTACTATATATAATTTAGTGCCTCATTTTTACCACGTATTTTAACAAATATTATTTCAGACTTTCATTCTATTATAGGAATATGTTATAATTAGCTTTGAATTCCTGAGTATTGGAATCTAGCTATTAGTAACTGTTAACCTTTTAAAATTAAAAACTGTTATGCATGTTTTCGTGTAAAATTATTTATTGTTTCTTTAAAATTCCCAAAATCGAATTAGTAGACAAGAAATATGAATATTTAAACTTTTATACTTGGAGCTGAATTTACTACCTAAAAGTATGTTGTTAATTTATTTTCCTAACATCACACCTATGACAGGTTCTGTTTCTCAGTAGCCTTGATAGCATCAGGTATATTAAGCTTTGTAATTTTTTCCAGTTTTAATGGCAAAAATTTATATTTAAGTTTTACTTTTTTAATTTTTGAGAGAGAAATTGGACATACTTTATGAAGAACTAACTCCTAAAACATATAAATAGATCTCCTCCAAACCTCTTTGTGATTCATAAAGCCCTGTATAATATGTGGTCCAGAGAAAAGTAGTAACTTAAGAGAGTTGTCTCAGCCAAATAATTAAGCTATTTAATTCAAGCATTGATTCCTTTACAAGTCATATGTTGTCACTTCTGTTAGAGTCCCCTGTGACTACTCTTTAATTTAACCTAAGCCTTTTCTTTCCTTCTCTCAGCCAGAGGTGACTGGGTCTGCATCGCTGCCTTTGCGAGCTGTCATTCAGTCTGAGCTGCTTTCTTTCAGTGACCAGCTTCCAGTGCAGCAGGAAAATGGTCAGGATCCTCTTGGCCCCCTCAAGGTACCTAGATAGGCTTCAGGTAGTAGAACATTTATAGCACCCACTTTATTGACAGGTGCTGAGACTACCACTATAAACAAAATTAGGATCTCTGCTCTTGCAGTTCATATTAGAATAGGGCAACAGATGTGCTTTGAAGGAAGTACATGGTATGGTGTGATAATACCTGCGAGGATGTTGAAGATGGGGATTAGAGAGACCACCTCTAAGGAGGTGATATTTAAGGTAGGATTTGAATAATGAGAAGGGCCCACCAAATGAAAAATAGCATAAGAAAGATTATTTCCAGACAATAACAATAACACACTAAGGCCTTAAAACCAGGGTCAGCTCGGATAGAACATTTCCACCAGTTAATGAGCCAAGAGGAGAATGATTAAAAGTAAGATTGGACAAGCAGTCAGGAGCATATCATTCAGAACTTTGTAGATGAGTGTAAAGGGTATAAATTTTATCCTAAGAGCCAGGTAAGGACATGAAATCTGGGATTAATACTTGATTTGCATTTTTAAAAGATTGCTTTGTAGAGAGTAGATTTGAGGAGGAAAGAGGCAGAAACTAGACTGTTGCTTTAGTCCAGAAAAGAGACAACTTACCCTAAAGTAGTAGCAAGAAAAGAAGTAACTGAGTTTAAGAATTTGGCTGTATAATTCATTGCTTCTTCCTCATATCCAAAAGCATCAGTATGTGGCAGAATGTGAATGTGTGGCTTTAGTATAGCTTTGACTGGTCTTGGTGAGCTTTTGGAGTTATCACAGCCATGTATATCACACTGCCTTAACTCCCCTTTGCCCAAAGAATAAAAATATAGGGCTCACCATACCACCACAGCCTCTCTTGTAGCTTCCTATCGACAGCCAATCAAACAGTATTAACAGTTGTTAAGCTACCTGTTGCTTCATGCCACTGTGACTTTGTACTTGATTTTCAGGCTACTCCCTGTTCTTGAAAGCACTCTTTCTTTACTCTCTCCCCTCTTAGTCTCTTGGTAATAAATACCATTTAGCTTTAAAGGCTTGCAAAGAAAATATCACATTACTCTTTGCTATCAATGTTTTTTGTTTGCTTTGCTTGCCTAGATCATTCTGGGCTGCAAGATTTCAAATCAGAAAGGAGCAATACAATACAATACAGTACAATAAGTACTACTGTAGGTAGATTGTTGTCTGTATTCAGTAAAGCAAAGAAACTTTGCTGAGTGCTTTAAATAAAAGTAATTTATCCTTAGTAATTCAGTCTCATTAACAGTGACTGTTGTCATTCTTCATCACATAATCTTGAATCCTTTTTAACTTTCTACTTTCTAATATCTTTTAAAAAATAATTTCAAGCTTAAAGAAAATTTACAAAAGTAGGACAAAGACTATTGTGATTGCACACGGGTGATTTGGTGATGGGAAGCCCACGGGGATTACAACTGAGATGGGAAAAGGCACAAAATGATGTAGAAATAAACTATTATATTATTAAAAAAAAAAAGAACAAAGAATTCACTTAATTTTCACCTGGACTCACCAATATTAACATTTGTCACATTTGTTTTATAATTCTGTCAGCCTCTTCCCTCTGTCTTCTTTCTTTCTATCTCACCCTGTACATTCACTCAAAACACTCACACACACACACATACACACACTTTTTCTGAACATATTAGAGAATATGTCACAGATATCATGCCTCTTTCTCCCTAAATTTTTATGTGTCTTCCATAGGTTTTAACATTGTATGTTATAAAAATCAATTTAATATCGATACTATCTTTATTTATAATGCATAATCAGATTTCACTAATTGTGCCCAATTTCACCTATCCCCAGAGCCCTCAGGATAGAGTCAAATACTTAGTTTGGACTCTAGGATCCTTTGAGAACTATTTCTACTTCTCTCATCTCAACTCCTGTCACTCTTCCCTTCACATGACATAACCCACCTGTGCTCCACTATTTAGAGTTTCCTGAATATCCTCTCTCCCTACCTCTGTGCTTTTACATGTACTCTTCTGCTGCCTTAGCAGCATGACTCCTTCATGACTCCTGTGAGGCAGAGATTTTTGCACTAGTTAGTTCTTGCTTCACTTTAAGAAACCGTTATTTCATCCTAAATGCTCTCTCCCAAATTCCCGTTTGTAGGTTAGAATGTTGTTAGTTTTATCCTTTTGGGTTTTGATGAACAGAAATGTGTTCAAGTTACTTTATATGATTGGAGTTTCTTAAATGGATACAAAAGTAACCCTGTTCCACTTCTCTCTGCCCTTCTGATAACTTATTGTCATCATGCTTCTATCAATAGTAGCCTTTATATCAGTTTTTTGCAGTTCAAGATTATCACACTTTTAATTGTCACCCCTCGAATCTCCTTCAGTTTAAAATAGTTCTGCAGCCCTTCCTTGTCTCCCAGTATGCTGCTATTTTTGAAACATAAAGCCAGATCTTTTGTAGAATGTCCTCTGTGGGATTTTCCTGAGTATTCATCAAGTCCCATAGATTACTAAAAGCTTCATTATTTCAGGATAAATCTCCTTACCTTTACTCTACTGACTCATTACTATAGTGTATGTAAGGTGGTGATTTTCTCACTCCTCCATGCTCCATGCTCCATGCATTTATTAACTGGCATTCTACTGCCCCTTCTCCCATATTTATATTGGTACAGACTTTAGATTCTCACATTATTCAATAAGATTGTAATCTGTTACTGTTAATTACTCATTTTGTTGCTGAAATTGTCTTAAATTTGGGCAGTGGGAACCCCTCCAACTAGAGTCTGTGCTTTCAATATGTCTCCATCCTTTTCTGAGCATTTCCTTATTTTTCAGCACAATATGGCATTCATTCCAGGTTCACCTTGTATTATTGATAAATTATCTGCTTAGTTTTTCTTAATCCTGGTAAGGTAATGTACAAGCAGTCTATTAGTGCTTTTATTATTATGGTATCTGAGGATGATTTAATTTATTTCCTAACTCTGATACTACTCTTAGCTGCAAAATTCTGATTCTGATTCTAGAAGACATTCTTACTAGCCATCTTCCTTTGTGTTTTATAGGTAACTGTGGAGCTTATTCTGGATAACAAAGATTTCAATGGCATCAATTCTAACTTAAGTAGTAACACCAGACATACCCCACTTTCTGCCCTATCAGAACCTAGCCAGCGTGTTACCTGTATCAAACATCCACAGACACGAAATCAAATTAATGAAGAAACTGTAAAGAAAGCAGAGAATTTAGTGTTCCCCAACCCAAAGTCATCAAGCCCTGCTCTGCCAGACCCTTTACCCTTCATGGATGTGCCAGCTTCCCACAATTTAATAAATCACACAACTGGGTCAACAAAAGAAAGTACTTTGCTCTTGCATGTGCTATTGATGGTACCAGATGGGAAAGATTTCATTACTGGAAAGTCTGAGAAACAACCACCATGCAATATCTATTTTAATTGCAAACTCTTCAGCACTGAGGAAGTAACAAGATCTGTCATTGCCTGGGGCACAACACAACCAGTATTTAACTTTTCTCAGGTAACTTTTTAAATGTCTTAACTGTTTCTGTTTCTATTTGGGATATATGGGGGTGGGAGGCGATATATTTCCCAAATCATAATTTCATTGTGAAAGAAATCTAAAATGTTCACACAGAGAGAAGGCTTTGTAATTATCTTGTGTATAGAATATAGATGAGTAGAAGATCTGCCAACAGTTTATGTTTTTTTGTGTGCATTTCCTTCTGTCCTGTCTCAGTTGGTATGATTTCCCACTCTTTCTCACCTGAGTTCCAAGTTCTGTTCCTTTTTGCTTCTTCTAGGACCTTCATCTCCCCCGCCTCCTTCCTTTTCTGCATCTCCAGTCTTTACTTTTTACTTTTCTCTCATTTATTCCTTTGCTTATTTTAATACTCATCATATGTGACTTTTCTATCAAAGTTGATGCTATTGTTTAAATGGTTTTTTGTCTTGATTTTTGTGACTCACTTGTCATTTTCCTCCTGACTTAACAACTGTTCTGTTCTGGCCATTGACCACAAAAGGCGAGAAAAGAGTGGTGGCCTTAGTACTTTTCCCTTTCTCTTGCTTTTAAGTATTGGTTCTCCTCGTGATTTCTGTATCCTCAGCACTCTTCCAAGCCATCCCTCTTTTCTGTCTACTCCCATAGCTTCAGCTATCATTTTTATAAAGATAATTACTAAATCACACTTACATAGACCGCACATTTCCCTCAAGTTTCAGATCTCTCTATCTCTGCCTGTTTATTGTCACCACCTAGATGACTCAGAAGCATATTACACTTGGCCCCCTAACACAATGCCTGGGATATTACACATACACAATAAAAATGTATAACTAAAAGAAGGAAACCAAATTTGTTAAAATCTGAATTTATTATTCCTTCCAAATCTTTTCTTCCTCCTCCTGTCCACCCTAAGTTATAATTACTTAGAAATCCAAACAGAACCTGAAAGCTGTCCTTGACTCTTTTCTTACATAATGATTTACCAAGTGCAATAGATGCTGGAAACGGAATTATCTCTAGAATGTATCCTCTTACCTCCAACCCTCTGACACCGCTTTTATTCAGCCCTTCCTCTCATTTTAATAACCTTCAGACTGGTCTTCCTGTTTCCAGTCTTTACCTGTTCAGGTAAAGACTTTGCTCTGTGCAACAAGAATAATCTTCCCAAAATACTAACCTGGTTATTTTATCCCCTTACTAAACATTTCTGTGAGGCATTAAAACCTTCAATATGGAGTTCATATGCTTAGTTTGAACTCTAGGATCCTTTGAGAACTCATTGTATTTCTCGTATCTCAAATCCTGTCACATTTTCCTTCACACAACATAATCCAGCTGTACTCCGCCACTTAAGAGTTTCCTGAATATCCTCTCTTCCTACCTCTATACCTTTACATGTGCTCTTCTGCTGCCTTGGCTTTCTCTCAGCCTTCATGAATGACTCCTGTGAGGCAGAGATTTTTTGCACTAGTTAGCTCTTGCTTAACTTTAAGAAACAGTCACTTCATCTTAGAAGCTCTCTCCAAAATTTCCCTACTTGCATGTTAGAATGTTGTGTTAATTTTATCCTTTTGGGTTTTGATGAGCAGAAATGTGTTCAGGTTACTTTTTATGATTGAAGTTTCTTCAATGGGAATCCTCTTCCTATTCTCTGCTTCTCTGATACCTTGTAGTCGTCATGGCGTCAATCATTTCTAGTGTCACTCTTTTTGCCTCTCACATTTCTCTGGGCTTCACCGGTGGGTTTTACCTTTTACCTCCCCTTTACTGTTGCACTTGTATTAGTGCTTGGGTTCCTTGATTTTGCTGCTAATAGACAGAGCTGATCTTGGTTCTAGATCTCTAGTTGTCTTTGTGACTTTTTCCTCTTCCATCTGGTTGGCCAATTCTGGAGTAATTTTATCTGGAAATCCAGATAAATACTTGACTTTGCTATTTACCATGTCATTTATTGGGCAGAGCTTTTCACACTAGGCCATACCACCCAACTAGTGGGCTGGATGCGCTTTGACTAGGTGCTCTCTTGTCTGGTGAGTAGCCATCTTTGCTTCAAAAAATATCTATCTCAACAAGGGGTTTGCAAATGAGATACACTGTCCTAGAAAGGGTCAGATGAGCTTAGCAGACACCCTCATTAGCATGTCTTTAACCTTCTCTTTGTCCCCAAAGCCCCATCTAGGTGAGCTTTGTCATCAAAGAACTCATACCACTTTATATTTGGTCCTGTATGTCAGTCTCTAATGCAACCTGTTGTTTCGGACTGAAGGTAGTGGGTTTTATTTTAATACCTTCAGCTTCTAGAATTGTACATAACACGCTATATTCTTATAGAAAATGTTTGTTGATTAAAAGTTAATCCTTGTGTCAGGTGTCTTGTTATTCCTCTCCTTAGGTGATTCCTGTTTCTCTCTCTTCCAAATACCTGGAAAGGCTTAAGAACAATGTGATGATAATTGAAACGTGGAACAAGGTGCGGAGCCCAGGACAGGACAAGCTGCTCGGGCTGGTGAAACTCCCTCTCCATCAGTTTTACATGTCATTCAAGTAAATGATCTTTTGGAGTATTCTTTATTTTACATATTTACTTTGTATGGACTGAAGAGGAATTCTTTGACTTGCAAACATGCTTCACTCAGTAATTCCTTGGAGAATATTTCTGTTTTACCACAGTTGCTATTCTTTCCCCTACAGTAAAACAGCCTTAAAAATACTGCTTACCGGGCCCTCCCTGGTTGCACAATGGGTTAGGACACAGCACTGCAAGCTGGCGACAGCCACTTCAGTGCGAGTTTGATCCCCTGCCCCAGAGGTGACCCACATGGTGCAGCAGACCTCTCCTGACCCTCCCGCTGCTCCCCTCAGCAGTATACCTTGTCAATCAGCCTGTTCTGCTCCCCACTCTGTCTCTGGTGAAGCCTCTCACCGCCCCTGCACCTCTGGCCTGTACCCCAGTTCTGTATGAATAAATAAATCTTAAAAAAAAATACTGCTTACCATGTTTGGTAAGAACCTTACATACATCAAGTCTTTTAATTCTCAGAACTCAGGTAACTTATTTTTCTCTATTTTAAGGATTATCATTTATCAGAGCACTAGGAAGTTAGATAGCCCATCACATTCATTGAAGTAGTAGGATCAGTGTTAAAACTTAGAGAGTCTAGGCCCTCCCTGGTGGCGCAGCGGGTTAAAAGCACAGCACTGAGAATCTGAAGCCACTTCCGCATGAGTTCGATTCCCGCCTGCCGCCTGCCTCGGAGGAGACCACATGGCGAGCCAGA
>NW_004567116.1:38879321-38882279 GCF_000260355.1 Condylura cristata | reverse complement strand
TACTTCGTAGATCTGCCTGTTCTGCTCCCCACTCTGTCTCTGGTGAAGCCTCTCGCCGCCCCTGAGCCTCTGGCCTGTATCCCAGTTCTGTATGTACAAATAAATAAACCTTAAAAAAAAAAAAGTAAGGAAACTTGTCCTTTAAAGGACAAATGAAATATTCAACCTGACTTTGTTTTCATCATTATATGATGATGAAACATGTGTGAGGATCTAGTGAGAAAGTGAATGGGTAAGCCTTCTGTGAGCAGTTAAATACTTACAGTGCTAACACTGAAAACATGGTCAGGCTAGAGTTCTACTGGGATCACAGATGCCTTTGTGAGCTTTTTGCCTTTTCACCCATTTTTTAGTTGTGATGTCAGTCTGGTCCAGTGTTCCCTTTCTGTTCTTATTCCACTCTACCTCATTCTTTTCCGAGAAAGCTTAAAAAACTGGTAGCTACTAATACTAAGCGCTTACCATCTCTTTGGCATCTTAGTTGCTATTTTATATTTATCTCAGTTTTGTCCTTACAGCAGCCCTTTTATAAAAGTTTATTACCTAGATTTTACAAATGAGGAAATAGAAAGGTTGAATTGATTATTTAGAGTCACACAGCAAATAAATGACAGAGCTAAGTAAGATACAATATGTTATGATGGAAAGAATTGGGGCTTGTTCTCACTGTTAACAGTGGATAACATTAACCTTTGCAGTGATAGAAAGATTATAGAGCCCTCTAAAAGTGTCTATCATATAGTAAATTCTTAGTAGGTAGCAAATGTTATTGGTAATATTATCCAAATCTTAGATGCAAAACTCCAAAATCCATACTTTTTCTAGTTGACCACATACTGCCTCGCTGTAAAATAATGCAATTCAACAAGCTCCTACTGAGATACTCTCAATCTCAGACACTAGACTTAGGTCCTTCATGATAAAGAGATAAATCAGATACATTCCTTGTTCTCAAATGCTACATGAACTGTATTGCCTGGTAATTTGTGTTTGATGGATCTTGGGTAGAATGGTTTTGTGGGTTATTTTTTTTTCAAACCACAATTACTTTTCCAGTTGTAGATATATCTTTAACAAACTGAGAAAATAAAAAAGTAATAAACAAAGCAACTCTATGACATGACATGATTGATGACTTTTATTTACTCATCCATAATTTCTCTTCCCCTTAGAGATCCCAAGATTTCTCGCCTGCTGCTTGATGCACAGTACCCTGTGGTAGCTGTCGACAGCTACATGCCTGTGATTGATGTGTTCTCAGGCCACCAGAATGGGAGTCTTCGAGTCTTTTTAGCCATGGGATCTTCGAATCAGATAATGGCACTACAAAGATTAAAAAATGAAGAGGGAACTCTTCCTTCCTTCAGCCCGGGACCAGCTCATTTCTTGGACCAGCCATCTACAGCAGCTGTCGCTATGGTAGTGGCTAAACACTGGATTGTTGACAAAAACCATTAAAACTATACAGTATTATGTTTTGATAGCTTTACATACTATAAAGTAGTATCAGAATCAAGCTTAACATAGCCATTACTTCACCACCACATCCTTTTTATTTATTTTTAAAGATTTATTTATTCATTCATACAAGGTCTGGGGTGTAGGCCAGAGGTGCCAGGGTAAGAGGATTCACCAGAGACAGAGTAGGGAGCAGAATAGGCAGATAGACTGAAATACACTGCTGAGGGGAGCAGTGGGCTGGACAGGAGAGGTCTGCTTCACTGTGTGGGTCAGCTCCCTGGCCGGGGATAGAACTCGTGCTGGTTGCTTTATAGTGCTGAGACTTAATCCCTTGCACCACCCGGGAGACCCTTTATTTATTTATTTGTAGTGGAAACACTTAACTTAAGATCTCTCCCAGCAAATTTTAGGTATCACAAATCTTAATTTATCTTGCATATTTTAATGAAAACATTGCCCCAAATCTTTATTTTAGTAGAGAAAGACCCAACAAAAGAACATGTTCACTAGAGCTCAAATATAGAGCAATGCTTGCTGTAGATCAAAAGAATCATTCATATTTTTCCTTCATGGTTAAACCATATCTGTGTCCCTCTGAGCATCTTGAATTTATGAAGAAAATCTAATTGGACCCCTAAATCTTAATCCTCTAATTTTCTAACTTAATTTTGTTAACCTAAAACTGTTCTTAAATAGTTTGAATTAAAAAATAATAATCTAAAGGAGAAGTAAGGGGTGGGGTAAAAGTGACCCCCAAATATAAGCAAGCAAAATCTCTGTTTCTTAACTAGTTAATGTTATAAAGTTTCTGTGAGGTTCCTAGCTCTTCTTCTAATAACTTAAAAATAATTTGTGTACAGATACATTGACATTCTTTATCAGGTTTATTTCCTAAGACTACGAGAGAGGTCATTGTCATTCTCTTTTTTTGGGCAACACAACATAATCAAAGAGGCTGTTTTCTTCATCCCAGGTCAAAGAACTAAGAGTGAGAGAATTAGGGTTCAGACACAGGTCTTCTGATTCTCAATCCTATTGTATCATGTCTATTGCAGCTCACATTGGTCTCTTAATTAGTAGAGCCACATTTTAATCTCAACACCATTTAAGTTTTTTATTTAATCAGTTTCTTAATCTGAATCTGAATAACAGACTTAAAAGTCTCTAGCTGAGAAAGAACTATTAAGAAAATATCAACTTGTTGATTATTGTTTGTTTGTTATGAATGCTAATCTTATTGTTTCTATTAGATGTTAGTACCTATCAATAGGTAATAGTGGGGTGTTTAAAATTTAAAAATTATATAGACACAGGGCCCTCCCTGGTGGCGCAGTGGGTTAAAGCACTGACCTAAGAAGCTAAAGCCACTTCCGCATGAGTTCGATTCCCGCCTGCCCTGGAGGTGACCACATAGCGTGGCAGACCTCTCCTGACCCGCCCGCTGCTCCCCTCAGCAATGTACTTCGTCCATCTGCCTGTTCTGCTCCCCACTCTGTC
>NW_004567116.1:38816413-38879221 GCF_000260355.1 Condylura cristata | reverse complement strand
AAAAATTAAGAAAAAAATTATATAGACACAAAGTACAAATAGTCATTTAAAATATTCCCAAGTCTTTTAAGGTGCTATATGCCCCTCACATGGCAGTGTAGACTCAGATTGTGTTCTGATCCATGCTAAAAGTTAAAAAATGTTGTATGAGTAAAGAAGAAACCCTTGAAAGGTTAAGCAGTTACAGTTGTTTTCCTACACTCATGTCCCTCATCCAGTTCAGCATCTACAAACTGAATTATTAAATTACTATAATACTGTTTGACCAAATTAAGGAACTACTGTGATTTACAGAGGGTTTTTTTTTCTCCCTTGTTTTTTACTATATATTTCTTTTATAGAGAATCAAATTGCAAGTTTCTTTAGCCCTAAGGAAGTTTTTTGAGCACTGAGTATGTTTTAGAAAGACCTAATCTCTGTTACAAATTTATTCTTAAAATGTTAAACATGTATAAATCATGTCTTACCCTTGCCTTAATCCTGAATTCCCCCATTGAAAATTCCCAATAATTTTTGTCTAGTGTCTGCTAAGACTATAAAGAACAGAGGTAGACAACCAAGGTAAATGACATTGCCTCTGGAGTCAGACTACCTGAGTTTAAACCATGGTTCCATTGTTAACTAGCCATGCATGTTAAATAAACTAACACATTGAAAGGCTTACTGCAGTGCTTGGTTCATAGTAGGTAAGTACATTATTTTAATTACTAGAAGTATCATCAGTAACAGTACATTGATTACCTCCCCTGGTAGTCCTTACCATTAATGAGCAGTCTGTTATTATTAACTTTATTAAAAGTAAAAAAAGTAGGGCCCTCCCAGGTGGTGCAGTGGCTTAAAAAGCGCATTGCAAGCAAGCCACAGCCGCTTCAGTACGAGTTTGATCCCTGGCCCTAGAGGTGACCCACATGGTGCAGCAGATCTCTCCTGTCTCACCTGCTGCTCTCCTTAGCAGTGTACTTCGTCATTCTGCCTGTTCTGTTCCCCATTCTGTCTCTGGTGAGTCTTTTCCCGACCCCTGTGCCTCTGGCCTGTACCGCAGTTCTGTATGCATAAAGAAATCTTTTTTTTAAAAAAAAGTAAATTAATACTTGTTCCCTTAAAATATGTTACCCTACTAAGGAAATAACCGCTAATGTGTGGTATAGTTAGAATCAATAACAAATTTTGAACTTTGTCAAAGGCCTTTTTAGCACTTAAGAATATCTTTTTTTCCCCTTTGTTCCATTATTGTACTGAATTACATTTATGAATTTCCTAGTACTGACCCTCCCTGTCACAGTCTAGAATAAATTCAGCTTGTTCTAATCGCAGTGAGCAATTGCTGAAACTTGGGTGTCTTTTTTTTTTTTTTTTTTAAGATTTATTTATTTGTGCATACAGAACTGGGGTACAGGCCAGAGGCTCAGGGGCGGCGAGAGGCTTCACCAGAGACAGAGTGGGGAGCAGAACAGGCAGATCAATGAAGTACACTGCTGAGGGGAGCAGCGGGCGGGTCAGGAGAGGTCTGCCGCGCCATGTGGTCACCTCCAGGACAGGCGGGAATCGAACTCATGAGGAAGCGGCTCCAGATTCTCAGTGCTGCGCTTTAACCCGCTGCGCCACCAGGGAGGGCCAGGGTGTCTTTTTTTTTTTTAATCAACTATTTATGCTTATTTCTTCATCTATACTTAGCACTTCATAGAAAAGCATGAATTTTCTAAGCTTTGAAGCTCACCAGTGTCCCTGTTTCATTTACTAGGTAAAGGACCAAGGAAATGCATTGATGGAACACCACTTTGAGGTCTTTGTAGAGAAAGTTAAAGGACTGGCCCCACTTCAGGCAACAGTCTGGGGAGAAGCAGATTGCTATGTCCAGTACTACTTTCCGGTTCAAGACTCACAATCCAATGTGCTCAAAGGACCTGAGTTCCTAGAAAATGGTAGGTTGGGTGAGTAGGCCTTGTCATTCTTGCTTGGGTCATTTTTTGGATACAGTGTTTTATTCCTGGGTCAATCTTTTATTCCTGAATATTTATAATTTTATCTGGAAAGTACAGGAGATAACTAAGTTTTTGTTTTTCTTTTCTTGTACTGTTTTGTTTTGATATGATTTCAAATTTATGGAAAAATCACAAAAATTATACAAAGAACAGCTGTATACCCTTTGGCTTAGATCCACAGATTATTTACATTTGGTCCCATTTTACTTTATTGCATGCCTGCTGTCATCATGTGGACACATTCAGCTGATTCTCATAATGATGTTCTGTGAAGATGCTGAGTGTGCCGAGTTAGGGAATATTGAACCATTGCTCCCAAGGAAAATATGTGTAACTAGACATATCTCACATAGATCATAATTTAAATCCAAAAGACAACTTAATAGTGGTAGATTTTTTTTTTTTTTAATTTTACAAAAGAGAAAATGAAGTTCAGAGTGTTAAGTGACTGAGCCACCTCCCTCCCCATGTCCAGTAAGGACACATCCAGCTGGCCTAGAGCCAGAGCTTCTTGCACTACCTCACACTGCTCCCTCTGACTTCATCTTCTGGTCATCTGTGAGTACTAAAATAAGAAAGTAGTGTTTCTTCTTGTTGGGGCTCAACTGGGAATGAGAGATGAACTCAGTTTTTACCCTCTTAGCATGCCCACAAATAACTGTAGAAATGCTGCTAGTATTGATTGAGGGGTTCAAGTAAAGGTTTTGTTTCCAGAATATAAAAAAAAAAACCTTTATAAATCATTATTAAAAAGACAACCCAATTAAATAATAGGATCCCAATAGACATTTCTCCAAAGAGAAATAGTCAGTCAGTAAACATATAAAAAGATACTCAACATTATTAGTCATTTAAGGAAGAAAAAACAAAACAACCACAGTATACCCCTTCACATCCAGTAAGAAGGCAGTATTTCTTAAAATAGCAAACATAAACCAGAACTTAACAAGTATTAGTAAGGGTTTTCCACCAACAAAGCTCTACATTGTCATGGGATCTTAGGGACCCATAGCTGCTAAGGAAATGAATGTTGGTAGGAGTAACATAGTTAGAAGAGAGGACCTGGCCCAGGTCTGTGACCACCTAGTTCTTACTCAAGGTGTCCTGTCCCACCTGGGGAGTAGGAGTAGTAATACCTGCTTTGTTTTCCACACAAGAGAGCTTTGTGAAATAAAATTGAATAATACTAGAATAAACATTTGCTTAACTACATTAAGAAACACTAAGCAACATGTTGATTATTCTTTATTGTTTTTCTTTCCAAAGGAATCACTCTGAAGCCCTTCAGATCTACAACCACACTTTGTATTCCAGATCCCATCTTTAATAGTGAGCACCATCATTCTCTCCTGTTGCCAACTGAAATTCCAGTGCAAAGACTCCTACTCAGTGCCTTCTCTGCACAGGGGCTTGTACCTGGTGGCGGAGTCCAGTTTGAAATCTGGTGCAGGTACTGTGTGGAGAACACAATCTTTTCCCTAGGAACAGACTGCACACAATTATAGAGCATCGTCCCTTAACCAGCCTAGATTGAATTTAAGGGAACTAAACCGCCCTTTTGACCCTGTTTTTGCATTTGAGCGTGATAGTAACTTCTGTCCAGATTTTAATATTAAAATCTTAATCTGTTAGGCTCTTGGGAGCAGTTCTGTCTTATAGTTTTAACTACTCATATGTGGAATTGAAGTTCTGATCAGTTTTACTTTGTCTCTTAAATGATTTAGTCACCTTTTTTCTGCTTCTTTTAGTTCAGGTTCTGATGCGAACCGTGAGAATTCATGCCTGAATTACTGTGATAGCTTCCTACCTGGATTCCCCACAGTCTAGAACTGTTATCTGTTTTTCCCACCACCAGCATCACTTCTCAGACTTTGGCAAATTCCTAGGGAAGAGAGTGAAATGAGATATTTGTTCAATCTCCCCCTTTGCTTCCTCATCCCTAAGAAATGACTAAGAAAGAAATTACTGAGTATATAAAAGTAAAAGGAGAAAAACAACATCAAGAACAGAACTAAATGTAGCTCTCTGCCTGCTTGTGACTACACAGGTGCCTCTGTTTTCCTTTTTTCTAATAACCTGTTCTTGTAAATGTAAAGAAAAAAAAAAGAACTAAGAAAGAGATCTAGCCATCTTCTAGAAACTTTTCCTAAAAACAGTCAAGTGAAGTGAGGTTTGCTTTATCACTTTGTGATCTAAGAATGGGATATTCTGACATGAGAAGAAAATAGAGTAATTTCTAATAGACATTCATTATCCCTCCAAATTTGAGGGGCTTAAACCTGAAGCCATAAGAGATTAGGACTTAGAACTGCTTTGCTATTGTGGGTTGATGCTCTCAGAAGTGACAGCTGCCAGAGCTCCAAACCATATGCAGATACTTAAAACATAAAATCTGTGGGAAGCTGGGCTTTGTGCTGAACATAGGATATAATTTATGGGTTCCTCCATGCAATGAGCAGTCAATCCAGCCAGACATGACTAGAACTGTATACTGCAAATATAGAACAGTCACAAAAATAACAAGATGCTGAAAGGGGATCCCTGGGACAGACTGAATCATTCATCCACCTAATTCATCAAACTGATAGCTTGTGCTTTTGTGGCTTACAGATACTATTATCCTGATGTGAGAGACCAGATGGTCGCCAAAGGAACCTTGCCATTATCAAGGATCTGTGCCATGGTCACCATGGAGCACCGTGAGGATACAGGAATACAGACCTTTAATCTCCCTTTAACTCCCAAGCTTGAGAACAGGAGAGAACTGAGGAACCAATCATCAGGTAATTGAAGACTGGTTTGTCTTTCCTTTTGAAGCCAGTTTACATAAATATCTCCTTTTTCTAAGTTAGCAGTTTTTTTTTTTTTAAAGGTTTACTCTATTTGTGCATACAAGAGCTGGGGTGCAGAGTGGGGTGAGAGGATTCACCAGAGACAGAGTGGGGAGTAGAACAGGTGATTGACTGAAATATACTACTGTGGGGAGCAGCGTGTGAGACAGAAGAGGTCTCCTGCACCATGTGGGTCAGCTCCCTGGCCAGGAATCAATCTCATGCTGCAGTGGCTGCCCATAGCTTCATAGTGCTGAGACATAACCCCTTGTACCATCAGGGAGGTCCTCTAAGTTAGTAATTTTTCACATTTTTTTTAACATTTAACTTTTTTTTTTTAAGATTTTATTTATTTGTACATACAGAACTGGGGTACAGGCCAGAGGCTCGGGGTGGCGAGAGGCTTCACCAGAGACAGATTGGGGAGCAGAACAGGCAGATCGATGAAGTACACTGCTGAGGGGAGCAGCAGGCGGGTCAGGAAAGGTCTGCCACGCCTTGTGGTCAACTCCCGGGCAGGCGGGAATTGAACTCATGCAGAAGTAGCTTTAGCTTCTCAGTGCTGTGCTTTAACCTGCTGTGCCACCAGGGAGGGCCAATACTTAACTTTTAAAGAATCTGGTGAAAATTATGAGCCACCTTCTCTTAGAAAATAAGCATAAAATATGTATTGCTAATTTCCATATAATTTTAGAAAATCCATACTTCTATGGTTATATAAACATTGGCTTGTCTCATTTCAACTTTGACTCTAGCAAGCCTTTAATAATGTCCTCAGGGTATAATGCTAAATATAATGAAGCTATACTCAGAGAATCTGTTCCCAGGCAATATAAACAAAGGTGGGGCTGACAGAATACAGGTATTATGAACTTGGAATTCACTGTAGAGGAGGAGGAGCATGGGAGGGTGAGTGAGGCATGTACACATATGGAAGAGTAAAAGTATAACCCCAGAGTTATATAGACATTTAAATGACTGGCAAATTACATTTAAAAATGCACTTCTGGGGCCCTCCCTGGTGGCGCAGCGGGTTAAAGCACAGCACTGAGAAGCTAAAGCCACTTTCGCATTTCGATTTCCGCGCCTGCCCGGGAGGTGACCACATGGCGTGGCAGACCTCTCCTGACCCGCCCGCTGCTCCCCTCAGCAGTGTACTTCATCGATCTGCCTGTTCTGCTCCCCACTCTGTCTCTGGTGAAGCCTCTCGCCACCCCTGAGCCTCTGGCCTGTACCCCAGTTCTGTATGCACAAATAAATAAATCTTTAAAAAAAAAAAAATGCACTTCTGGCCCTCCCTGGTGGCGCAGTGGGTTAAAGCACAGCACTGAGAAGCTAAAGCCACTTTCGCATTTCGATTTCCGCGCCTGCCCGGGAGGTGACCACATGGCGTGGCAGACCTCTCCTGACCCGCCCGCTGCTCCCCTCAGCAGTGTACTTCATCGATCTGCCTGTTCTGCTCCCCACTCTGTCTCTGGTGAAGCCTCTCGCCACCCCTGAGCCTCTGGCCTGTACCCAGTTCTGTATGCACAAATAAATCTTTTAAAAAAAAAAATGCACTTCTAAAAAGGAATCAGAAAATTTATTTTTTGCAGACTTAAATGCATTTTTTTGAGATCACAGTATTTATACTGTGTATGATAGAAAAGTATAGCATAACACCCTCTTAGATGTATGTTAACACACCAAATCCAAAGCCATTTAAGGGTTTAAAAAAGAAGAATGGCTAAAGTTCATCTCAATTCTCTAAAAATAACTGGGATTTTAGAAAATCTTTGGTTTAGTTCCACCTGTTAAGTTAGTTCTGATCTTAGGAAGCAATTCAGTTTTCTTAGATGTAAAGCGAGGACAGTGACTTCTGTTCCACCTTTATTAATGTAAAGTACAATAATGCAAAGTGATTCTGACCACGAACAGATTCCCTTACTGTTCATTAGGTTTGTAATGTTTATCCTTTTCCTTACTTCCTGATCAGGACTTAGGATTTGGTAAAACAGATTCTTCCAACCATCCTTTATCTTTTTTCCTCTTGTTTTCCTCCTTCAGGTTTACTGGATGTGGGCCTAAGGTACAGGCGCACTGCAAGGACAGCAGAGGGAGTACTTGCTGCCAGAACCGTCTCTCTCTCAGTTCAGATCATCAGAGCCTGTGGTCTGCAGGCTGCAGCAGAGTAAGTCCATGTTGGAAAAATAACTCACAGACATTTCCATTGTGGCCCACACACTCTGGGATACTCAGAGAGGCAACATTTTCTTGTTTCCAGCTCATTAGCCACAACTCTGCTTTTTTCTTTTTCTCTTAAGGAAACAGGTAAGAATATAAGTGAGTAAATCACTTGCAGGCTTTGTATTTTAATAATTAGCAACTTAGTTCCTTGCCCTTGTCCAAAAATTGCATCCTCTCCCCTCCATAGCCACTTACTCCCACAGTCATGCTATACCTCCAACCATGCCATGATCAGTCATTACAGCTCCTACATACTCACGTTCAGTCTCTGTAGACCACCTCCTGTTTTTGTAACTTTTCCCCTTCAGTCTGTCCTCAGTAAATCCAGTAATCCTATGAAAAGTTAAGTCAGAACTTGACACGTGTCTCCTTAAAACCCACCAATCACTTTCCATCTTATTCAAAGACTCCTTAAAATAGCTATAATGTGCCACATGATCTAACCCCATGTTATCATTATGACATTATCATCTCCTGCTAATCTCCCCTCTCTAGCCCCTGGCCTTTTTTTTTTTTTTCCTTTTTTTTAAAATATTTTTATTTATGCATGCATGCAGTACTAGGACAGAGGTGCAGGGGCGGTGAGAGGATTCACTGGAGACAGAGTGGGGAGCAGAACAGGCAGATCGACTGAAATATACTGCTAAGGGGAGAAGCAGGCAGGTCAGGAAAGGTCTGCCACCTCCCTGGTTGGGGATCAAACTAGTGCTGCAGTGACTGTGGCTAGCTTCATAGTGCTGTGCTTTAACCTGTTGTGTCACCAGGGAGGGCCCCCAGTCATTTGACTATTAACCATCATTGTAGATTAATTCATTTGAAATGAAATTGTAGTAAGCACCCACATATACATACTTTTCTACTATTTGTTGTATCTTTATGCTTTCTTAATTTAGCAAGGAGGAAACTGAAACTTAGAAGAGGCTGAATAATGTTTCCAAAGTCACACAGTTAAATAAATGGTGGCTCCGGATTCAAATCCAGATCTTTATAAATTGGTATTACTAACTTCTGTTCATGTATACCAAATACAGTAAGCATCTTAGAAGAAAGAATCCCTAATCCTACTTTGGGACTATCAGGGAATCCTACAAAAAGAGGTGGCCTCTTTGTCTAAATGTTTATACCTTGAGGGATTTGGGGTAAGGGAGTCTATCTCATACTATACCCACATACAAGATGACTACTCTTTTATGAGTTATTAGTTAAAGATGGGTAGAGTCTATGTTTACATTGTGAAATATCTGATAAAACAGCAGCCCCCAACACCTGGGAACTGACCCGACATTCATAGGTAGTTTGGTGGGTTTTTTTTTTGTTTTTTTTTGTTTTTTGTTTTTTTCATTTTATTAAAAAGTTTATTTTTACATCATTTTTCACATTTTTTTTAGTTTGGTGTTTTACTGTGGACTATAAACAGTTGCACAGGACACCAGCATTAGACAAGACTGCTATGACCATGATCAAATGAGACAAAAATAAGATTACTCCAGAATCTTATCTAAGCACAAACCAAAATAAGGTCATAATGAAAACCACAAAAATATCCAGCATATCCCCATTCTGGTGAGTCTTCCCTCCTTAATAAGATTCATTGAGAACAACAATCCAGGTAAAGTTCTGCTTCACTGAGCATTCCTAAAGTTAGTTAACCTGAGCTCAGTGCTATAAATCCTCACTGATTCCATCTCACTTAGATGACCCATAATTCTTCATGATGTGGGTTCTCCTTCATTGCAATGAACAATAAAAACTTATTCATTTACAGTTGATTCCTTGGAATGTCACTCTACAATGCAGATGACTGTTGTCTTCTCCGACACCCACACAACATGCACTGTTTTTTTCTAGATTATGACAAAAACACATTTGGCAATGCCAAAAGCATTGATAGGAAGGAGTAAAGATGTGTCTGTATAGTCAAGCTAATTTCTAATATTACATCTTCTCATCCCCACCTTTCTCTCTCTCTCACCCCCAGGACTTTGGCTGAGCAGGAACCGGCTCTACAGTTTAGTGCTACAGTTGGGGTCAATGCCTTTGTCACCATTCATCTCTCCTTCCTGCCCAAGGGAGAACAGCGCCGAACCCGCCCTGTGGCCCGTTCTTTCTGCCCTGAGTTCTCCCATCACGTTGAGTTCACATGTAACTTGGTAACTCAGCACTGCAGTGGGGAGACCTGTTTCCTCGCAGAGCTGTTGGAATTTGCAGAGGTTACTTTTGCTGTTTATCATGAGGATACTAAGTCAGGTGAGCACCAAATGACTAATCATAATCAGAATTAAATGGGGCTCTGTTTAGAATGGAAACAGATACTAGGAGATACACATTGAAGTGTTTAAGGATCATAATCTCTGAACTTCTAAAGGGTACAGCAAAAAGTAAATCTATTTTATGTGTGATGTATGTATATGTGAGAGAATGTAGAGAGGAATAAAGCAAATGTGACTGGATGTTAGCGGGTGAGTCTAGGTGACAGGTATCTAGGAGTTCATTATAATATTCTTGCAGCTTTTCTGTGTGCCTGGTTTTTTTCCCTCTTTTTCTCTGTGTGTAGAACTGAGGTGTAAGCCAGAGCTGTAGAGGGTGAGAGGATTTACCAGAGACAGAGTGGGAGCAGAACAGGCGGATTTGCTGAAATCCGATGCTAGGGGGGAACAGCAGGCAAGACAGGAGAGTTCTACTGTGCCATGTGGGTCAGCTCCCTGGCCAGGGATCAAATTCTGGCCACGTGGGTGATAACAGAGACTTAACCCCCAGCCACCAGGGAGGCCCACTGATTTTTTTTTAATAAAATGATTTAAATACATATACATTCATGACTAATGATGTAATTAAAAACTATTCAGAGGGCACTTGAACTTTGCAGAAAGATGCTCTCTAATGGCATCTTCTAAAACTGAGATTTATTGAGTATAAGTGAAGTGTTATGTGAATACTGTAAACACAAACCTTTTGTCAGTGGACCAAATAATTTTTCTGTTCTGCTTTATTTAACAGCAAGTGATATAACCAGTATCCAGTCATTGAAAGAGTATCTGCTTGGAGTTGTAAAAATTCCAACCAAAGAGCTTCTGATGAAGAGATCTGGTAAGGATCCTGGATTGTCATTTTTCTAATCCTACCCTTTCCTGTTCACTTCCCTGCAAGAGATCATCATTCATGGTGTCCATGCACGATATGCAAAATAAAACATGACCCCCCCATTATACATGCTTCTGAATTCTCTCAGATACCTTAAAAGTTTTCTCCAAAGCACTCTAAGTCCTCTTTTCATGCCATTTCAATGTTTTCTGTTAAAGCAAAGCAGCTCAAAACATTTTACTATCTTCTTATACCAGGAAAAATGATGATGATACCAGTGATTAGTAGGCAATACCTATTATATTATATAGCACTTTGTAAAATATTTCCTAATAACTGTTTAAATCTCATAGTACCCTACCTATGTGAGGATACGGGGTCTTATTATTTTCATTTGACAGATGAGAAAACGTAAACGCACAGAAACTGAGTGATTTGCAAAAACTACACAGCTAGTGAATACTGGAAATCAAATCCAAGTTCATCCATTCTTTTTCATTATACTCTCCTCTCTCAATGAAGAAAGAATAAGAATATGAGGTAAAGACCCAAAAGAAGGATAAAACCACCAAGACAGTCTGGAAATACTAGTCCCATACTACTTATTCCTAACTCGGTTACCTTGACAGTGACCGTTAGCTCTGAGCCCAGCTTTTTTAGCTAGTGGTTGGAAAAAGTTAACCCTGACAAGGCTGCAAGTAGGAATTCATGAAATAGGAGATACAAAATGATACAGTAGGCACTTAGTAAATGTTCATTTTCCTTCTCTTGCCTATCTTCTTCCCTAGGATTGTATATCTGGTTTCCAAAATTCTGTCATATAGCTCCCAAGTTTGTGAATTGTATGAACATTGGTTTTGTTTGTTTGTTTTAATTTTTTTTTAAGATTTATTTATTTGTGCATACAGAACTGGGGTACAGGCCAAAGGCTCAGGGGCAGCGAGAGGCTTCACCAGAGACAGAGTGGGGAGCAGAACAGGCAGATCTACAAAGTACACTGCTGAGGGGAGCAGCGGGCGGGTCAGGAGAGGTCTGCCACACCATGTGGTCACCTCCGGGGCAGGCGGGAATCGAACTCATGTGGAAGTGGCTTTAGCTTCTTAGTGCTGTGCTTTAACCCGCTGCGCCACCAGGGAGGGCCTGAATGTTGTTTTAATAAACATTTGCTGTGTAACTGCCAGAGAAAAATATGAAAAGGACTCAAGTCTTACTCTGCCACTTACTGTTGTGATCTAGAACAAGTTACTTCATTTCTCAAATCCAGAATTTTGGAAACCAGATATACCATCCTAGGGAGGAAGATAGGCAAGAAAAGGAAAATGAACATTTACTACTTCACAAGATTATTGCTGCATTCAATGACAATACACATGTGAGAAGTCTTGGGACAAGGCTGGATATATATGCCTTAGTTTCCTTCCTTCTAAATTTCACTAGAGAGTTTGTCAGGGATCAGAGACCACCTGGGATTTTCTATCTCTATAAATTGAATTTGACACCTTGGAAATAAACCCTTTAGAAAATTTGGAGTATGTCAAAATTAAGTTCAGTTTATGTATTATATTAAAGGACCTAAAATCTGAAAAATTCTAAATTCAGAAATCTGATCCAAGGATTTCAGATAAAATGTTATAATTTTATAAGTGGTGAACTATGCATTTTGGAACCAGATAGACTTAGATTCAAATCCCATCTCTACCACTGGGTAGCCATAATAATTTGCAGAGGCCTCTGAACTTTCATCTTCAAACCTAAAATAGGAGTTACTGTCCCATTTAAACCTCAGAACCTACAGGGTTAGTATAAGAACTAAATAAAACAATACATATAGAGCACGAGCAAAATTTCTGATGCATAGTGGGTACTCAGCAATTACTCAGTAGTTGTTACTACTGTTGCCTGGTGTTTGGCATGTGTTTAAAGTTTCCTTGGTGGGAGACATGCTATCTTTTGTATACCTTTTGTACTTATAACACCATAATTTTATTTCACATTGTTTAGAGCACTGTTTTTCAAAGCTCTCTCAAAACTATTATCTGATCTATATAACTTTGCCAGGTAGGCTAAATCAGCATTAATTTTCCCATCAGACATGCAAGGAAACCAAAACTGAGAGAAGTTAATGACCGCCCAGCTTGAACCATAAATTTGGGACCAAGCCATGGAGAGAATTCAGGTCTTCCAGCTATTGGCTTTTGTTCTTCTATCTAATTTCACTCCTTTCAGAGGTCAGATGAAACAAGCATCAGTGCCTGTGGCTGTTTTATATTTTTCTATGGACTAGGGTGATGGTAACTTTAGAGCAATAAGTGGGTAAGATTTTTGCTTTTCAGATAATCATTGAGATTCTTTCTTTTCTCCCTTAAGGGATCACAGGATGGTATCCTATCATTTTGCCAGAAGATGGGACCCTGCCTCATGGTTTGGAGCTCATGCAGAAGATTGTAGGTGGTCTTGAACTTTCTGTTTCTTTCACCCATCCTGGAGACAGGGAGCGGGTGCTGGAAGCCTCAGAGCTATTGGGCTGGAGCTTTGACAATAACCTGAAGGATCTTATGAAGATGGATGAAAAGGACCCAGCCACTGTCACCATCTCCACCCCAAGACTCTGGCTGCCCATCCATTGTGTGTTGCTTGCCGGCCAGAGGCATATTCATAAGAGCACATACTGCTATCTCCGCTACAAGCTGTATGATCGTGAAGGTTTTTGGACTCCTCTCAGGAAGCCTAAGGAACTTACAAACAAAAAGCAGGTCACGGTTACTTTCAAGGCATCCAAAAGAGCAGAAGTCACTAGAAGCCCATCACTACTTTGGTACTTCAGGGAGGAGAGGTTAGAGATCCAGGTGTGGCGGGCTTTTGGCAATGACAGTGTGGAAAGGCCACACCAGACGGACACCTGGATTGGCTCAGCCTATGTGGACCTGGCCAGACTTGGGGAGAGGTCAGCAAAGACGCTGACTGTCAGTGGTAAGTGAGGAATAGCAGTAGTTTGAGAACTTGCTCTTTGCCAAGTTCTATGTGAGACTTCCTCCCAGACATGATTTCATTTGCTTCTCCCAGAATCCTGTAAGATGGATAATCACAGGATTTCATTTTATAGTCATGAAAATTGAGGCTCAGAAGGTTATGTAACTACCCAGAGTCACAAGCTGTTAAGTGTTCTTTCTATCATTGCATAATTAATAATAATTTAGTAATGTTTCTTGTTTTGTCACTAAGATTAGACAAAGATGGAGGTATCTGAGAATGAAAGCTGCCCTGACAAAAACTATAAAATAGTTTTTAATCTTTATGTGTAAGGGTCCTTAGATCCTGTTTTGCTTTGGTTTATAAGATTACTTGACAAGATACTTACAGAATCTCTAAGCATATCAAGCTCTTAAATTCCTCTAAAACAGAGAGATGAATGCATTGCCACCATGAATAATGTAGGTGGTTGGAAGAGGGTAGCTGGCAATACACATTCTCTTTATTGTCATCTGGAATCCAGGGCTGTCAACACCACAGCATAGTAGTTATCCCATTTGAAATCCCTAATCATCTGACACCTCTCAAGAAATTTCCGTAAGAAAGGCATTTTCTAACACCAGCATACCTTGTTGGTGTCACCACCAAACTGGCTCTGACCTTTTTAATTTGGAGTGCATCCAGATTCATCAAATTTTGTACCTGATGTAATGCCTAGAACATTATAAACACTGTTAATATGTGTGAACTAAGAGTGAATGAATTTAAGGACATGTGTGAGCCTATTAATAATTAGAATGCTAGCTAGTTTTAGATACACTGAGAAGCATGCCAGCTAACGAGCCTAGGAAATTCTTTCTCTCTGGTCAGCACATCTTGGAAACATAAAGAAAATCTATATCTAACACATAGTTCACAGGAAGAAAAAAAAAAGGTTAACATTTTCAAGTGTCTTTATATGTTGGGTGCTTTTCTTTCAAACATTGTTCCATACTTGACCCTAGGAACTCAGAGATGAGTAAGAAATAGTCCCTGACCACCTGAGTTTTTATTCTGTGGGAGAGTAAGAGTAGTAAATACTTACAATGGAGAGTAAGAACTATGAAAAAGGTATTCTCAGTTGCACAGTGGGAGACAGGGATGCAACATCTGTTTGGTTCAAGAACAACATCTCAGGAGAAGTGATACTTAACCCAAATTTCAAAGGATTTTGGAAGAAGCCAAGAAAAGGGAGAAAACAGGGTATTCTAAAATAGGAATAGCCTATGGTAAGGCACAGAGGGGTGAAATAGTCTGATACATTTTAGGCACTACTTTGATTTTGCTGGGTTTTTAGAATGCATAGATTGGGAAATTATGAGAGTTGAAACTAGACAGGTGGACAAGAGTACTATGTTTAAGGCCTTCTCTAAGCAGAATTTAGACTTCGTTCTGAGTGCTATAGAAAGCTGTTGTAATGGGTTCTGAAGAGAATGACATAGCTTTGCATTTTAGAAAAAATTAGTCTTAGCAAATATGATGCAGAGAATGAATTGGAAATGGACAGACTAGCTGGATGACAAGCCTAGTATTTATTTATCTTGACATTCCTGGAATGTTATTTCCACACTTACACTAGAAGGCCCTATTAGCCTTATGCTCTGACCCTGTTGTTGAGCAGAAAGTCCAAGCTAATGTAGGAGAATTAAATGTATGTGGGATCTGTCCACATGCTCTGGTTCTCTCCATAATGAGCAGGTATGATTGATCACTTCATCAAATGCCATGTATCTTATTTTATTTGGCCTGGTATAGAATCACAAGAAAAAGACTACAGAAAAAGTTCTTGAAGTGGACAAAGCTCACTAGAACTACAATTCATAAAGACAGGCTTTTAACTTCACTCTGCTCAAGAAAGACGGTTTCGGAAACTGAATATAGATTTAAGAGTATAGACACTGATTCTATTGAGTGATACCAAAGGTGGTATTCAATTTGTCAGATGGCCCATTTCCCTCATACTTATCCACTTCCTACCAGTCTGTTTTTCGTCCTTTTGTAAAAGTGCCCTATACTAGGCGTGTGTAGCATTTGATATGTTTGTTGAATCAGTGTCAGTCTGTCCAATCAGCCATCAACCACTGTTAAATTTCTTGAGGATAAAGATTTTACTGTGCTGCTTTTGGATATCTTCTTCACTATAACTTAACCTTGTTTTCTGCTTGTAGTAGTCATAATAATTTACACATTGCATTACGAAGCAGGTTACTCCAAAACAGGAAAAGTAAAGGTTCTATCTCATTACCATCTGTGAATCAATTAATTCCATTTTCCTGATTTGAAATAAGTAATGAAGTAACCTTTGAGATTCTAAAAGAACTATTAATGCCTCCTTCTTTACAAATAAAATCTCACTTAATAACCAGCAAACCAGTTAAATTCACTTCCCTAGGTTTTAATCTGCCACTTACTGGAAGATTTTTCTTGGCAGTTTACTTAACCTGTGTAAGGTACTGGCACATGAAAAACACTCAAAAGGTATTACTTCCCTTTTCTTTCTTTTCTTCTCCTGCCACCACCTCCTACTTCCCTTCTAAATGGGCTTCAGTGCTACCACCAGAATGTACTAGCTGGTGAGATGGGCTAAGTTGAGCATCAGCTTCCTGATGTCCAAAAGGAAGGAGCCGGTGGGACTTCTAGAAAACAGGCCATTCTGATTTAATCAAATCTTGGGCTTTTCAGAGGTTTCACAAGTCATTTAAGTCTAGTTGCCTTGCAACACACAAACTACCTCCTCAGTAGCTCTCTCTACCCTGAGAGCCATTTGGCTTTAGCTTCCAACCAGAGTTCTCAGTGTTTGCCATTACTAGAAATAGTAGTGTATGTGGTAGGGGGAGAGGAGACACATTCTCACACTGTTACTGACTTCATAGTTTCTTTTGTGAATTGATGTATTGAGAACTATAGAACTGCCAAAAAAAAGAACCACCAGCATCCTCCAAGATTATAGGTTGTTCTTAGTTCCTCAACACCAGCCTTATTCTCCTCCATCCTCTTGCAGGTGTGTATCCCCTATTTGGACGAAATGCTTCCAATCTCTCAGGAGCTGCCTTGCGAGTTCATGTGGTTCTGTCTTCTCTTTCCCCACATCTGGGGCCCACTCATGAGCTGGACTCCATGGACTGCAGCAGCCACAGTGAGTCAGAGCAGCTCCCCAGAAGAACTGATGAGAGCTTGCTGTCTCCTCCACATGGCCACCAGAAGTCTGCCTCCACCCAGGTCCCCTGCTGCAGCTCCACACCAGAAATCTGCCCAGCCCCGGAGGGCCCTGCTGAGGATGGAACTTTTGCAGTCAGTATCCTGGTAGAAAGAGCCATGCACTTGAGCTTGAAAGGTATGATGCTCTGTTCACTTATCCAGGAGCATGTATTTGGCTCCAGGATATAGTCCTGTCTTCACAAGTCTTTCAAATTATGGCAGGATCTGCAAGAACTGTTAATCATCCCAATCACTGATTTTTTTTTTTTTAATATTTATTTGTGCATACGGAACTGGGGTACAGGCCAGAGGGTGGTGAAAGGATTCACCAGAGACAGAGTGGGGAGCAGAACAGGCAGATCGACAACGTACACTGCTGAGGGGAGCAGCAGGCAAATCAGAAGAGGTCTGCTGCGCCATGTGGATCACCAACAGGGCAGGCAGGGTCTGAACTCATGCTGAAGTGGCTTTAGCTTCTTAGTGCTGTGCTTTAACCCGCTGCACCACCAGGGAGGGCCTAATCAATGATTATTATATTTCCCAAGTGAAATTTTTCTGAACTGAAGTGGACTTTGTCAGTTATCTTAATTTTGTGTATCATAAATTCCTTAGCCTAGAATATGTATGTCAATTTAGATACCTCTTTTCCTTATCCACCATCAAATCATCATTAAATTGTTCTGTATCTTCCATATCGCTTCCTTCTCCATTCCTGCCAAATCAAGTCCTTTCTTATGTGTCTAGAGCCAAGGGCCCTTAACAATGAATTCATAAACCCCTAAGAGACCTAAGGTGAAAATCAGATTAGTGAACTTGGGCAGGAAATATTACATCTTGATTTTTATTAACTTCTAACTAGAATTTAACATTTCCTCCAAATGTGAATATAGGCAATAGACCCTATTAATATTAACAAAACCTGGAATATTATAAACAATAGAAGTCACAGGTATTTTCATATCATGTTGTAGTTATTGCAGATAGCTTTGAATATCATTTATACTTATTACTCTGAAATTGCAAGTTACTAAACATACAATTAGATTTTATTATTAATAAATCACATATATTACTATATCACAAAATTTGAGTTTGATAATTATGCCGGTATAATTTGATTTGTTATTCCATGTATTTTATATTATGCATTTTAAAAAACACTATTAAAAGAAAGGCCCATAGGGCCCTCCCTGGTGGTGCATCAGGTTAGGATGTAGCACTGCAAGCTAACCGTAGCCACTTCAGTGTGAGTTCAATCCTGGGCCCCGGAGGTGATCCACATGGCGCGGCAGACCTCTCCTGGCCCACCCACTGCTCCCCTCAGCAGTGTACTTAGTCCATCTGCCTGTTGTGTTCCCCACTCTGTCTCTGGTGAAGTCTCTCACCACCCCTGCACCTCTGCCTTGTATATTCCAGTTCTGTATGCATAAATAAATAAATCTTTTTTTTTTTAAAGATTTATTTATTTATTCATACAGAACTGGGGTACAGGCCGGAGGCTCAGGGGCGGTGAGAGGCTTCACCAGAGACAGAGTGGGGAGCAGAACAGGCAGATCCACGAAGTACACTGCTGAGGGGAGCAGCGGGCGGGTCAGGAGAGGTCTGGCTCGCCATGTGGTCTCCTCCGGGGCAGGCGGCAGGCGGGAATCGAACTCATGCGGAAGTGGCTTCAGATTCTCAGTGCTGTGCTTTAACCCGCTGCGCCCCCAGGGAGGGCCAATAAATAAAAAAAAAAAAAAGGAAAAGGCCCATAGACCTCACCAGACAACAGAAGGAGTCCCTTGCCCTACCTTTATTCAGCCTTGTAATCTCTCCAAAAGTTTTCCCTTTGCTATTGTCCTTCACTTTTGCCTGGCTAACTCCATCTCCTCTTAAGACACAACTTAAGCATCACCATTTACCAGAGAATTTTCTGATATGAAGGACACTTGCCCCCCTTCAGTCTCCCCCCACCACTTTGCTTTGTAACACTTTGCCTCATTATAGCATATAGCACAAGGTATCGAAATGTTTCTTTTCTCTTTCACTAGATGTGAGGTATTTAAATGTAGACATCTTACCTCATTAGTCACTGACTCAGCAAAAAAAAATTATATACTATGTAGCATGTACAAACACTATCCTAGGTGCTGGAGATAAATAGCATGAACAAACTACACAAGAATAGTGTCCTTGTGGAACTTACATTCTAGTAGGAATATATTTGGTCCTCTATTCCTAGGCACTAAGTTGCGTGTATAACTTTGAGCAAGTTGTTCTCTTGCTGTTTTGAAGGAGTGGGGTTAACAGTTCCGGATGTATGCTAGTTAATTAGAGCGTGACAACTGTAGCTTTGTGAGTCAGCAGGTTTCAATGTACACTTTTGGTTTGGCTTCCCCCTTGACTCCTAATGTCCCCCTCTCTCAGCTTTTGTCACGCATCCTTAGTGCTGTGCAACAGGGACAAATTCATATGCATAGTAGCTTTTTTTTTTTCCATAGTTATCCTTCACTGCTACTTCTCCCTGACTACAGTATCAATACACATTACTCCCAGATTATAAACCTCTGTAATGATCCCTGAGGATCATTAGTCTTTTTATAACCTTTGTGTCTCAGGGACCTTGAAATATTTTATCTCAAGGCAAAGTCTTCTTCAAGTACAGTATTGCTTTACTGTGTTAGAGATACTGAGATTCCATATGAATCACAAAATTGGGAAACAGTTTATATTTTTTACTGTCCTACTAACGCACCCATTTTTGCCAATTCTGATACATGTAACTGAATTTTTTTATGAATTTTTTTCAGAGACAAATCAGAAGATGAATGAATTAGGGGAAGCACCAAAAAACAGATTTTTTAAAATTTGGGGTGTTTACTATGTTGAAAATAAAATTTAACATATAAAATTGTAGTTTATAGTTCATTATAGGGGGTGTCTCCATTTTGCAAAAAGCAACATACTGTAACTTTTCAACTAAACAACAAGTTACATGTTCTAAATATCACTTGGTATCACTTGGCAAGGTATTGTAACAAAAACTTATTGAACATCTTATCCCAAATTCTGTATTCATTTTTGTACATTCATTATGGAGTTTAATCCTTACCACAAACAGGGCTATGGTGCGTGTAGATTACATGCTCTTTCTTACAAGTAAAGAAAAGAAAGCTCAAAAAGATAAAATTACCTGCATTACCCAGTAAATTCTGCAAAGCCAGAATTTGAATCTATGACTAAATCTAAAACTCATGCTCTTTCCTCTCTACCATCCTGCCTCTCAGATACAGGACATATCTGTGTTTGCCAGTTAGTCCTCTGAACTATGTTTGCCAGTGAGTTGAGCTGAGGGTAGGTATATATTTATTACATGACAATCCTGTGCTTACATTGCAAGGATGGTAATTCAGTTCTGCAAGTAGCACAGACTTAGTGCTAGGCCAGTGCCAGGTACAGGCTACAGAGAAAATCATTTATAGTTTGTATCCCCCAACAGCTAACAACCCATTAAAGAGTATTGAAGACCAAAAAGATAATTTAATGCATAGTGTTTATTGTTTAGAAATCAAGAAATGAGATTGTCTAAAGAATCTAAGAAATGAGGGGAACTTTTTTAAATGAATAAGATTTTACAAAGTGAGAATAAAATTCCAGGTGGATATTTCAATTTGAACAAAGTTAATAAAATAAGAAAATGTGGGTTTGGGCTTCCTTGGAGATAGTGGGGTAGTGGGGAGGGTTTGTGGTAGCAGACCATCATCTTTGGCTATAACTCATCATCACTACAAGGAAATTAGAATAACGAAGCGGTAAACAGGGAACCTGACTAATAAATAAGGTTGTAGAAGAGCTAGGGATGGCACCATGTGACTTTTCTCCAGCCAAGCTTGACTTTTCCTTCCTAATCAATCAGTTCCCCTGACCTTTTTGCTCTGTACTAATTTTTAGCCTGGCTTTCTTTCTCCTTTGCCCAGCTTCCAAACCTCACCTGACATCCTGCTCTTCCTCTCTTTCAACCTGTTCCAAGCACACTAGTTCTACTTTGCTTTTTCTTGAATGTATAGACAGATTCTTGCCTCATGATCTGAGTCTTATGTTCCTCTGCGTACAATTTTCTTCACTTCTGGCATGTCCACTGAAATCTTATCAGCAAGGCCTCTCTTGACCATCAATCTAAAATTGCAGCCCCTCCCCAACATTTCTTATCCATCTTTCTGATTTATTTTGGTCTGTAGCCTTTACTGTGTATTTTTATTTTGTCTTTTTTTTTTTTAAGAATGTAAGTCTTACAAAGACAAGAGGTTTTTGTTGTTCACTCATTTTATTTACTGATTTAAATATAGACTTACAACTATCTCTAAAATGTAACAAGCAGTAAATTTTGTTAAATGAAGAAGTAGGTGATTCTGAAGCCTTGTCAGGTGCCTTCTTCTTATACCTTGTCTGATTTCCTCATTTGCCTCTTCAATAGGAAAGTTGCTTATGGGGAATTCAACAGGATAAATCACAAGAAATTCATGGACTCATTCAACAAATGCTAAGTTTCTACTATCCAACAGTGTAGGGTATAGGATCATACCTCTTACACAGAAAGTATCTACTACCTTTTCTCCATTTTCACTGCCACCTACCTTGTTTAGGCTGAAAATTTTTGATGAATCAGAGAGCCCTATCCATATCTGCTATTTCCAGTGTTCCCTTTCAATTCTCATTCGGCAAAAGGAAGTTTTATGGCTAATAGACCAATGACCTCACCTCTCTACTTAAAATACCTCACTGGCTTCATAATACCTGCAGTGTCATGTCACCACACTCACAGTGCCACCTAATTTGTCTTTCAGCTTTGTTTCAGCTGTTTCATATATTCAAAACTTGTGTTTTTTGCCAATGTTCCTTTGTCTCTCATTTTACCTAGACTTTGTCTGTACTACTTCTACCTAGAATACATTTTTTTCCTCTCTTAATACAGCAAACTTGCTCCTGATCCTTAAAAATAGACTAAAATGATAGCAATACTTTGAAGCCTACTCATCTCACTAGCAGAAGACACCCCCTTATATGTTTCCAAAACCCCCTATACCACCCCTCAGTTTTCCTTCTTCATATCTTTTATTACTCTACTGAAAAATATCTGTTCATGTGTGTCTCTGTTCCTTGGGGACAGGGGCTGTGTGTTGTTTGTTTCTGTATCCCAGCACCCAGATCTTGACAAGGTAGCTAAGCAGTTGCCCTCTTGTTTGTGAATATGATACTTAATAACTATTATGTTTCTGGCATGAGTTACAAATCAATCCCTTGTTATTTGGACTTTTTCTGTTTAGCCAGGTCCCAGCAAGGATCATGGTACACACCTGACTTTCAAATGTCTGTCTTCTTTCCTGATTCCCATCATTGCAGTGATAAGCTCTATAAAGTCTGTACTCTTAGGGCATACTGTATTGGGCCCTGAGAATATAAACTTACCCTCGTTTTCTGGAATAGAAGTAAAAAAAAATTGGTTCTCCCAACAGAGCCATTAGATTGCTTTGTGACTTTGAGCAAACCCAGATCGCTTTTCCTCAGCTGCAAAATATGTTGTTATAGAAGATCATCTCTATAACTTTCCTCAGTTCTCTTCTTCCAAGAATATCTTGCTAGGGCTAACATATGCCAACACTCTGTCAGTTACTACTTACCAACCTTTTGTGAGAGTCAGATAAATCCTTCCATAATTTCTACATTGACTTTCCTACTGCTATCAGCAGTGTTCTAGATGTGACTGTCCCTTCCCTCCCTTGGAAGCCTCTTTCTTGAAAAGCAAATAACACTTAAAACTGCATGCAGAAGACTCAAATAGCTCTGAATTATGAATTTTGCTCTTAGCTAAATTTAAACATCATATAGCATAGAACATACAATGTTCCTGCTTCTGAAAAGAAGACTTCTCACTGGATGCTTTTGTTTGAAAAAGTTCTGCTGAACCTTCTATAAAAATCAGCTTCATGAGATGAAAAAATGCACAGAATTAAGAATGATGTAAAATATATATATATATATATGTGTGTGTGAGTGTGTATATATATATTTAAAATTAAAAAAAAGAAAAGAAATGTAAACTGGAACAAAAAAAAATCAGCTTCACTAACCTCAGTGTTTGTGTACTGACACCATACATGACAGGTACCTCTAGCCTTGTTTTGTGAAAGGCCAGCTGAAGAACAAGGAGTAGTTTGAGGTAAATTACATAAATAATACTCTCAATAAAAACTAAAATCATCTTTGGTATCATCAACCTTTAAAGGCTTTCTTTACCTATCTGCTTCTTAGAAATAGACTAAATTTTTATTAGCATATGAAGTTGGCTTTTGCTTGAGGGGGAAGTTCCTATCTACTCTTTCCAGCCAGAGGGACTCTTAACCAGAAAGAGTTCATTAGAACTACTGTAATGGAAAAAACCCAGGAGAAAGAGTCAGAAAGTCTGGCTGGACTTTCCAGTGCTAGGGAACCAGGTGTGCAATGAGCAAGCCCCTTTACCTCTCTGTTCCTTGTGGCTTACTGTAAAATAGGCAGAGAGACTCTGCCTACTAAACACATGTTTAGTGTGAACTAAACAGTTTGTTATCTCATTGAAAAAAATATAACCTCCTTGATGCATAAAACTTTTTTTCATATGTATGTAAAACACAGAAGATTCAGTGCTCTTAAAGCAGAAAGTAAAGCTGATTTACCTTTTTTAACTGCTCTCAATGTGTATCCCAACCCTGTGGGAGACATAACAGCTTTCTTCTGGGCTGGATCAGGAGTATATCAGAACATGACCTTTTCCTAAAATATAAACAGGCCCAGCTGAATTTCCACTAATGGAGGAGAGGCAGGGAAACCTGATAGACTGCTCTCCCACACCGCTTTCTCTATCACCTGCCTGTTTATCCGAAAGAGGTATTTCTGTTTAAGACTGAGTAGGGAACAGTTTTCAAAGTCAAAATAGTGGTTTTGTCTCAAAGCTTTAGCAAATAGCAGCTTCAAAAATAACAAACCTCAAAATAGATGGGGTTGCGGAGAAGGTAGTGACACCAGGAAAGTAGTATGAGAGAAATCTGCGCAATATTGACATATAGTCAGAATCTTTTGTGGGAAGTGATTTGAGAAAATTGCTGCCCAGAGATCCACAATGATCGAATATGTCATGCTAAATTAGTGTAGAATCCAGGAGAACCAAGGGGTCCTCTCTGCTGACCTCTCTCAAAGTTTCCCTGTTGCTGTGTACTGCAAGCAGGCAAGGCAAGTTCTCTCTCCTCCAGCCCTGGCAACCATCTGTAGACAAAGGTCAGTGAGGCATCTCCAAACCTTTGGTAAGGGCTTTATGCTCATTCTGTGCATCTAAGGAACGGAAACACAGACATAGATTTCTGTAAAATGTTGGGGAAGTTCCCATTATTTATGCCAAGCATAAGGACAGGATAGTTGTCCCTAGCAGTCAGAATTTATGACATTTTAAAGAAATCAGTTGAGGGCACCTCCCTAGTGGCCTCGGGATTAAGACTCAATGCTGGCACTGCTATAAGCTGAGTTCAGTACCAATCCCCAGCCAAGGAGCTGACCAGCGTATGTAAGGCACAGCAGACATCACTGCTCCCCTTAGCAGTGTATTTCAGTAGATCTGCCTGTTCCCCTCTGTCTTTGGTGAATCCTCTCATCTCACTCCTGCCCCGGCTCTCTGGCCTACATCCCAGTTCTTCTATGCAAAAATAAGTAAAATTGTTTTAAGAAAATAATCAGTTGAAACTTGAGGTCTAGTCAGGAAAGTGGAGAAAGAGTGAGAGTTAAAATTGAATGTTTATAGAAGAACTGATACCTGATCGTTTTGCAATTCTGCTTTTGCCTCTTAGTCCAGTTATTTCCCATCATCCCACAAAGTACAAAGAAAATTGAGAAGTCATTTCTCACTGGGTGATATTTATGAACTGAATCTTTAAAAGGACAGTTTCAGGACCAGAAAAGATAACTGGAAACATTACAAATACAGAAAATATCTCAAGCAGAGATCCAAAGTGGGAGAGGACTAGGAATGATTTTGTTTATACCTGTATAATAGAAGGTTTCCAACACATTCTTTTTGGTATCCTAAGGTACAGTCATTCCACTCTGTTCTATTTCAGGGAGCCCCTTGACAGAGCGGAAAGTCCCCATACCCAGTTGTTGTGTGTCCTTTGCAACAGCTGATGAGTCATCGCCTGTCTACACCAAAGTGATTGAAAACACAGATTCTCCCATCTGGAATTTCCAACAGCAGTCAAGGTTTGTATTTTATGATATTCCAACAGCCTTCCAGAATCTCCTTCTTGTTCTGTGAGACATACCCAGAGCAAGGAATAGACCATATAACAATCTTCACCAAACCTGAAATATACTTTTCTTACAAAGCAGTTATATAGTCCTAGTGGTTATGAATTTGCAGTTAGTAGTGATTTAAAACTATGTGGTTTTTGTTAAAATGCTCAGGATAACTCAAAACTAGTTCAGTAAGGAACTTTTATATCTGTGCTCTGTTTTAAAAGCACTGTAAATTAAGGATGATTAAAAAGGGCTCAAATTGTGGCATTCATGATCTTCTTGGGAAAAAATATACATGAAAAACTACAGTCAAATGTATTGAGTGTTAAGGTAGTGTATAAGAGAAGTAAAAAGGTTGCTGGTGGAGCTCAGAAAAATAATTTAGCCAACTTGAACATTAGGGAAGGCTTTTTAAGTAAGACACCTCAGCTAATTCAAATATTGTATACAAGTTATCTAGGTGAAAGAACAAATCTCAAGAAAGGCTATAGATTGTGTATCTTGGAAAATTTTTTTGGTGCAGTAGAAAGAGCCTGGGCTTTGAAACTAGAGAGATTTGGCCTCTATAAATGCCATCACTTGTCATTTACTAGTCAGTTGTGTGAACAAGTTATGTAACACCTATGAGCCTTGGATTCCAAGTGGGTATAATATTACAGGGTTATTATATAAAGTTAAATGATCAGGAAAATTACCTCATACATAGTAGGTACACAACAGCTCTTGGATCTCCTTTGGAAGATGCCAAAACAAGCGGAGGTGAAGTCCTGCCAATCATGTTGAAGAATGGCTTAGAGATGGGGCAGGCAGAGGCCCACTATTGGGGAATGGGGCTTGCCCTTCCTTTTCTTCCATTACCTGTTTCATCATCATTAGAAGTGTGAGATCTATTTCTAATTACTGTTACATTATTTTTATATTGCATCTTTTTTCATGAGTTTAACACTAGCTATATCACATGGTGTCAGATCTGCAATTTTCTCACCATGTTTACATACTAGATGAGTCTCAACAGTTGCTCAGATGTTCAGAGTTTCAAAATTTGAGAGGTAACTCAGTTCTCTGTCAGCTGCTTGAAATTATACCAAGTCTGGCCATAGTAACAAGGTACTTCTTTAAAATATCAAATCTGCCTTAAAAGATGAGTCCAGAGAACTGCGTTTCTGAGTAAAGGTGATTTGTTCATTCAGAACCTACCTTTGTGAACTTGATGAAGCAACCTTAACAGTTTCCTAATTTTAGCTTCTCATTTTATAGTTAAGAATTCTGTCACCCAGGAAGGTTATATAGTCTGCTGATAGCAGAGGCAACATTCAAAGAAAAATGAATACTGCTATTGTTTATAATTCCTTTACCACAAAATTATTTTACTTGATCTTCCTGGTAACCTTGTAGGTAGACATTATCTTATTTAACAGGGAAGAAAACCAGACTCAAAGAAGCTGAGTTCTCAGGATCACTCAGGTAATATAGTGAGCTAGAGTTAGAGGCAGGTAATTTTGACTCCCAGCTGGAATTCAAATCTCTGACATGGTTTTGTTTCACTTTAGCTTAGAGCATCTCATTGGTCTTGAAGTAGGCCTCTTCCATTTCCCCAGTGGTGCGTGGAGAAGGAAAATGAGTCTCTTGGTTTTCTCTAGTTCTTTATCTTGCTTACCTGAAGCAGTAGTACCTGTCTTGGAACTGCCCAAATCTTTGTAATATAAAACTAGGTAATTCACTTGATGTGTATTAGAGGTACTCAGTGAATTCCTCTTCAACATCTTTATATGGTATGAAAGTTAAGCACTTTTTATCATTTTGGTGCCTTGCCACTTGGGTATGGGTTTGGTAGGTCAAAATAAGGTTCAGATCACACCCCCATCACTGAGTGACCTTGAGTAACTCACTTCACCTCTGAGCCCTACTTCATCATCTGTAAAACAGGAGGAATAATGCCCATGCCATAGTTTTTGTGCAGATACCTGTATATGAAATATTTGGCACCCTGCCTGACCAAGGTAGCATTCAGTTGGTATTCCTTATCTTCTCTTTTCTCCCTTCTCACCATTCTGCCATTCCCATGACATCAGAAGAACCCGTAACAGCTCTAATATAACTGTTCGTTACTTCCTGACATGCTCCATTTCCACAATCCGTCCCTTTTCTTGAGAAACAAGAATTAGAACGGCAGCTTCCTTGAGGGAGGAGGCACTGGCTAGGGAGTACTGCATCCTGAGAACCTATTTTCAGGTCTTGGTAAATTATTTCACCTCTCTCAGCTTCCATCTAACTTTGAAGATGAAAATATATCCTAGTGACTGACCATGAAGATGAAATGAAGGTGAAGGAAAGTTCTTTGCAAAATACCAGATAGTCTTAAAATCTTAAGTTTCAATGTATGCAAATCTCCTATGTACTTCATTCATGATTGTTTTTCTTATAGGCTATCAAAAGAGCTTCTGTTGGACTCACAACAAACTCTGGTCTTCAAAGTTTGGCATAAAGGAGGTATGAACACTATTCTGTTGAATATCTGTGTGTTTATAAAAATAAGCTCACATCCTCTTGATAATTTGTGAATTCTTTTTTTTTTACCAAGTAAAATTATAGCACTGATGCTGCAAATGCATTTATATGTTAACGGAAATCCCACAGAATGCTTTGTCATTGTGTGGAACTTAAATGCTTTTTTGATTGACTACCTCCCTAGCGCAGAAAGCCAAGAATATCTGAATCTTTCCAGTTGTAACACGACCATCATAATGTATAATCTGCTGTACACAAATGATTGTTCTTCCCTCTGTTGAGTTGGCTTATTAACCAAGACCCCAGCATTTATTTTTAGGTAGCACACAAGAATAGAGTGTGACAACTTGTCCTTCCTTCTTTTAAGAAACTCTTAGCACAGAGGTGCTGATTTCATGGTCCTTGAGCTTAGTTTAATCAGCTACCATTTATTAGGAGATGAAATACAAGAAAATTAAAAACAGAGACTCTGAAATCATACTCTTAGATTCAAATACCAGCTTTGTTTTTACAAGGTAGTGTGACCTTGGGTGACTGACTTGACTTCTTTATAAGATAAGGATGGTAATAATATTGCCTACTTTGTAGGGTTTCAGGAGAATTAAATGAATGAGTTTAGAAAACTGGTATTTTGTAAACACCATCTCAGTTTTTATTGGTGAATGGCAATGTGCTAAGAGCTTTACCAATATCTCTGATCCTTCAAGGTAAAGATATAATTAGTTCAGTTTTATAGATTTAGTAAAAGCTGAAACCCAAGTCAAGTGGCTTGACTGAGATCATGTACCTTAGTGGATAGAACCAGTTTTTAAACCCTCTTCTAACTGGCTAGTACAGCCCTCACCTTTTGTACTTTGCCATCCTGATAAAATTGTGTAGCTCAGAAAAATGAAGTGATATGGTTATACAACTGTCTCACACCTTCTGCACTTAGAAAAATTCGTCTCATTAAATCGTCCTGTAAATCTGGCTCTTTTATAATTAGTGCTATGGGTTTCCAAATTTTTGTTGTTTAGGGTCGTCTATAGCACCAGTTTTTGTCTGTCAGGGGTAAGTTTCAGAATTAACCCCGACACTTAATAAAGACCTGAGAGTATTTAAGGTGTAAAGGAAATTACTTACATTTGCTTCACTTGGGAGTAAAGCTATGGATCTAGTCTTGACTTGATATTTGACTCATGCGGCTGCCTTGTATCACTTAACCGTGTGCCCCACGGTTAATTCCAGTCTCATAAATGAATGCAGGAGCTGATCCTGAATTCATTTTCTCTGAACCAACACAAGGATTTCATGCTGAATTTGCCCTGGCTTCTCTTCTTCTCTCTAAAGACCTTCAAAGATGGTCATGCAAACCAGGGTTGCCTCAGTTCAAAATTCACTTTAACAGGAAAAAAGTAATAAGCTTTGGTCTGATCCAGACCTGGATTCAAATCTTGGCCATGTATTCATAAATTATGTGACATGAGGTAATAACCATCTTACCTCCTCAAACCTCTGCTTTCTTATTTATAAAATTAAGATAATGATACACCTGCCATATAGGCATTTTATGAATTAGAAAAGTAAATAGGAAGCCTTTGGCACATAACTGGTGCTCAATAAATAAGGCTATTTTTATTTTACCTACCTACTATGTGTTTATTATACCTACTATATGTCAGACCCTATTGTAAATGGAAATAAGGAAAATATTTAGGCCAAGCTGACCACTGTTCATCCAGCTTTATCTCCATGCATATAGCTACCTCTTTCCCTATAATCCTATCCTTTCCATGCAGACTTACTGAACCTATTACAAAAAAATGTTCAAACCAAGCTGTATTTGATAAATATTTGAGTTCCTACTCTATGTCAGGCACTATTTTAAGGTATAAAGGTAAAATAAGGCAGACATGTCTCTGATTTTATGGAGCTTACAGCCTAGTGGGGTACATAATTACAGTAGAGTATGATTAGGCAAACATAGGGCATTCTGGTAGAAGAAATCTAACCCAGACTAAGATTGTCAAAAAGGGTTTCTAAAACACACTTCAGCTGTGCAATGAAAAGGGAGGACATAGGTAGTAGCCAGGAGGAACAGCAAATACCAAAACCTGGAATAAAGAGTAAAGTTAAAGTAAAGCTGTCTAGAACACAAAACTGCAAAACTGTGGGTTATCCACTAAATCTAATGCTAAACTTAACCTTCAAAACCACTGTTTTTCTTGGTTGTTGCTCAATTTAGCCACATTTTCTCTTTGTGTGTGTGTGTGTGTGTGTGTGTTTAGAATGTAATAATTTCATATTAGGGAGACACCTCAAAGTGGCATTACCAAAAGTTACAATTAAAGAAGAGGTTCTATATCTGCTAAACAAATGAAACAAGGTTAGTTTTCTTTACAAAATGGTAATTTTCAGAATACAAATGAATGGTCCTAGCCATCATTCTTCGCTCATAGTGGTCTTACTTGACCTACACTCTGGGGAACACAACTTCAAGTATCTTAGAATCAGAGACTATCCAAGTTGAAGGGCATCTTAAATCTGGCTGATACTCCTCATTATACATATGAGGTTTGAGTCTCAGGGATTCAGAGTAATGTTTTCAAGTCAAAAACTTAGTCATATTTGGGGTAGTGGCACATGACCCTTCTGTTCCTCACTACTTTGACTGGTTCTCTGATTACTTTCTGTAATGTTTATCAAGTTTCTCATGATGGAACATGGTGTGGAGAGTATAGGGGACGTAAAAGTTACGTATTGCCTGGTCTGAGCTTTTCAGTAGGCCTCAGTGTAAAGAAAAGCAAGTTGTATAAACAAATGTTGGACAGTCTATGAAAAGCTCACTCTCACCAACAGGGTGCACCAAAAAAAAAAAAAAAAAAACTGAGAGAAATCACGATCACTCCTCTTCAAAAACTGCATTCCTTGATTAATTTAGCAAATTGAAAGCTGAGAATTGTGCCACTGGTAGATTTAGCCTTTGATATTTAGTGCAGGAAATGGAACCTATTCAAAATTGGAATTTGGAGTGACAGAGGCCTGCCTGTCTGTCTATAGCTTCTTTCATGTCAGAAATAAAAACAAGTAGTAGCAAGTTTGACCACAAAAGTCATTGCCTGGTCACTTGTCCAAACTAGAAGGGCCTTCTCATTCATTAAGGGCAGCCCTCCTTTCCACATACAGGAGAACCTGAACCCAGGATCATTTTTTGATCCCTACTGAGTTTCCAGGTGGTTACTAGTCTTTTGTAACTTGTGTCACTTTTGTGGGTTGTTTTTCTTGGGGGATTTTTTTTTTTTTACATTTTTTTTAAAGATTTATTTATTTTTATGCTTACAGAACTGGGGTACAGGCCAAAGGTGTGGTGGATAGAGACAGAGTGGGGAGCAGAACAGGCAGATCAAGTAGGTACACTGCTGAAGGGAGCAGCAGGTGGGTCAGAAGAGGTCTGCCGCGCCATGTGGGTCAGCTCCCTGGCAGATCAAACTTGTGGTGCAGTGGCTGTGGATAGCTGCATAGTGCTGTGCTTCAACTCGTTGCGCCACCAGGGAGAGCCTTATTTGACATTTTAAAGGACACATTTATCAGAAAAGGAGAGAGACGCCTGCATAAACACAGATGGGCAGTCTTGGGAGGAGAACTGCCTCACTTTTGTTCTTAATTAAATATAATACATGTATATGTTATAGAAAATTTGGAAAATATGGACATGTATAAATGAGAAAATGAAAACCCCTCATAATTGCAAGGGTGAAGTTCTTTCAGTTTTTTGACGTTAAGCTACTACTTTCCAAAATGGCTGCACTAAGTGTGCATTCTTACTGGTAGTGTTGCTCTTTCTCCCCATCCTCACCAGCTCTTGTTGTTGGGGACCTTTTCAATGTGTTTCATTCCCTCAGGTGTGGGGTGATATTTTACTGCAGTTTTGACCAGCAATCTCCCTTATTAAAAGTGATAGGCCCTCCCTGGTGGCGCAGCGGGTTAAAGCACAGCACTAAGAAGCTGAAGCCACTTCCGCATGAGTTCGATTCCCGGATGCCCCAGAGGTGACCACATGGCGTGGCAGACCTCTCCTGACCCGCCCACTGCGCCCCTCAGCAGTGTACCTAGTTGATCTGCCTGTTCTGCTCCCCACTCTGTCTCTGGTGAAGCCTCTCACTGCCCCTGAGCCTCTGGCCTGTACCCCAGTTCTGTATGCGCAAATAAATAAATCTTAAAAAAAAAAAGTGATGATAAACATTTTTCCATGTCTATTGGCCTTCTAGATAATTCTCTTTGGTGAATTGTCTGTTCACATCTGCTGCCCATTTATTAATTGGGTTGTTACTTGTTGTTAAATTGAGTAAGTTTTTTATGTTTCTTGGATACTAACATTTTCTCCTACTCAGTAGAATGTGATTTTATTCACTGTATGAAAGCTTGTTAATTTGAGGTTATCCCACTTGTTTATCTTTGCTTTTATTTCCTATTGTAGGGGTGATTTCCCAAAAGCATCTTTATCTGTGATGTTTTAAAATATATAGCCATTTTTTTGCTTTCTAAAATCATAAAAGTATTAAGTAGGGCCTTCCCTGGTGGCACAGCGGTTTAAAGTACAGCACCAAGAAGCTAAAGCCACTTCAGCATGATTTCTGTCCCCACCCTGGAGGTGATCCACATGACCTCTCCTGGCCCACCCTCTGCTTCCCTCAGCAGTGAGCTTCGTCAGTTCTGCCTGTTCTGCTCCCCACTCTGTCTCTGGTGAATCCTCTCACCCCCCCACACCTCTGGCCTGTACCTCAGTCCTGTTTGCATAAATAAATAAATCTTTAAAAAAAAAAAAGTATTAAGTAAATCATATTAAAAATCACAAATTGCACTAAAAGTTTGTTAAATATATCATATATTTAAAAACCAAATATGAAAAATGTGGTAAAATTGAGCTGCTTAAGTAAATCTTTAAAATTAAAAATTCATGCAATTTTCATTCTGGAGCAATAAGTAAATGTCAGCCTTTTTTCCCAAAAAAAAAAATATATATTATATATATAGAGAGAGAGAGCCATTTTTTATATATACTTTGTACCCAACTCTTCTCTTTTCCCCACAGAAGAGGAGAGGGTCATTGGCTTTGCGTCAGTAGACCTCTCCCCACTTCTCTCTGGCTTCCAGTTCGTTTGTGGCTGGTACAACATCACAGACTTCAGTGGAGAATGTCAAGGACAGATAAAAGTTGCTATCTCCCCTTTGGAGAGTCTGATGCACCTCAAAGAAGAAAGGCAAGCAAGACGTGGCATGGATATCCCTGGATCACTGGTATGTATCCTGGTTCAATTCCCTGATCAGAAGGGTTTGGAATACCTTTGTAGCAAGATCCTTTACATGTGCTTGATACTAACCAACTTACAGAACACATGTATTTATAATCTCCTAAGGTCCCATGACCTTTTTGGGGTGTGAAAAATGTTCTAGAATTACATAGTGCACAACTCTGAAGTGAGCATTTCCAAGGCTGAATTTTTTAATTCATAAATTATACCTCAATTTCTAAAAATAAGATGGTTGCAGATTGAAATCTAAAACTATTGGTTGAAATTTTTTCATTCTCTTACATTTAAATTTTTTATTTATTTGTTTTTCTTTATTTTAGTTTGTCTTTCAAAAAATGAAAAGGGATGGAAAGGGGAATTGACAATATTGTACATATAGACAACTCTTACAAGTAGTTTAACTCCAAAGGAAAGAAAGAAACTTTCAGCCTGCCCCAGAGTGGGGAGATCTATCAAGACAAAGATTATGTGTTATTCATTTCTTTAAAACATATGCCTGCCCCAAGGCCTGATAGCATGAGCATCAAGAGATAATAAATGGACAAATACATGAGAAAATGACAAGAAATGCCCCCTGTATAGGAAGGTCTTTCATCAAATCAACCCTGGCAATCATGAGAAAAGAGATATCACAACCAAATTATCTTCACATTTAAGTGTTTAGATATTTAAGTGATGTCTAAACAGGAATTAAGAAATTAACTAGAGGCGCAAGAGTATAAAATATAGATACATCAACTAAAAAGCAATATGATACTATCATCTGTACAATGGCTCTCATAGTCTTATCTCATTCAAGAGAATTGCAAAATTTAAATGAGAAAATGCATGTTAATTTCTCGGCACAGTGTTGTACACTGTGAATACTCAATGAATTGTATTTATACACACACTGAATACTACAAATTAATTGATGCGTCTTTGTTCTAAAAGAACTCGTGTTGACAAGTATGCAATTTTTTCACTTCTATAGATCCCTACATACAATCCCTTTTCTTTCCTGGCCTCTGATGTATATACAGCAATCCCCAGCTGCATTGCAAGACAAACCCCAGAAAGACTTGTTCACACCTCTTCAAAGGATCCTGATTTCTCCTCTGCTGGGAGGTGAGTGATTTCATGATGGGGGGAGAAAGAAAATCAAAGAATGGAAATGTACAAACTGACCGGTCATTTCTCTCTTTTCGTTATTAGAAAAAGATAATAGACATTGGAAAGAACTTGTTAATCTCGTACCACAACCTTCAGGAACCTCAGGATCCTGTGAAAACAATTTTCTTATAAGATAGGGACTAGAGTTTTCATTGCTATCAAAAGGATGGCTTTAGTGTAAGAAACACTCTTGTCCTCAAAAGCATTTAACCTTTATTCATAAAATCAGCCATCAACTGTGTGACAAACCTAAGACTGTTCCTCTCCCAAACCTTTTTACTAAATTATTTTGTAAGAAGCAACTGGCGCATCCTTTTCTCCAAGCCGTGCAGATGTGGACATGCCTATGGATATAAGGTTATAACTTGATCTAAGAACAATATAGCCTCTTTCCTCCTGAATCCCTTCCAAGCCCTAGTTCCATTTCACCTCCATAGGTCTTTCCTCCTCAGGGAAAACAAAGGGGTCTTTCCTACCAGCAGGCACTTCTATAGCAACAGTTACTGTGTAGCCCCTTTATTCCAAGAAAAACACCCTAATGCTACTTAGCCTGTTTCAGTGTAGTACACCAATTGACCCTCTGTCCTCCACAGAAAGGGAGCCTATGTTTCTGTCAAATCCTAACTCGCAGTTTAGATAATTTCTCAGTTTCTTTGATCAGAGTCAGTAAGCAAACCAGAGAGGTAGGATGAAAGTACTGATATAAGGATAGAAATATGCTCTTTAGTAATTGTAAAAGTTAAAAGTTTAATAGGTATTTTTTAATCACATAGATATTCCTGTTCCTACTCCAAAAGAGGCACATAAAAGTGTCATATTCTAATCCAGGCAAAGCTAACCAAATTGTTTATTAATATAATGAAATGCTACTCAAAAACAAAAAGAAATGAAGTATTGATATACAACAAAATGAACTGGACTAAGAGAAACTGGACAAAGAGAAGTGTACATTGCATGTGATTCTGTTTATATAAAATTACTAACCTATAATGACAGAAAGAAATTAATGTCTGCCTCGGCTCGAGGCAGGATGAATAGAGAAGGAAGGAAGAATTAGCAAAAGTAGGAGGAATCTTGGGGATGATGGGTATGTGTTTATTATCTTGATGTTGTGGTAACGGTTTCTTTGGATACATACATATATCAAAACTAATCACATGTACTTTAAATATGTGAAGTCTATTATAGATCAGTTTCACCTTAGTAAAGTAGTAGTTCTCAAACATTTCTACTTCATAATGCTTTTTACTCTTAAAAATTATTGACTTTAAAGAGATTTTTTATGTAGGTTCTCTATCAATTTTTACCATATTAGAAATTAAAACTTTAAAACATAATATACAAACCAATTGTATTGCTGTATATAAGCAATAAGTAATCCAAAATGGAATTGAAAGTGTTTGCAATATAAAAAATAAATTACTGAATAAATTCAACAAAAGAAGTACAAAACTTATTCTCTGAAAAATCGTGTTGAAAGAAATTAAGGTCTAAATAAGTAAAAAAAAATCCATGTTCGTGGATTAGAAGACTTAATATTCTAAAATGGCAGTATTCCCTGTAATGATGTACAGATTCAAGCCCTATCCAATATATTTATGCAGTGGAATATTACTCAGGCATAGAAATACTGAAACATGCTAAACAAGTATTTGCAAACATTAGGCTAAGTGGAAGAAGCCTATCAAAAAAAATCACATTAAATAATTTCATTTATATAACATATCCAAATTAGATAAATATATAGAAACAAAATAGAGGAGTGATTGTCGAGGAGTGGGAGATTTGAGAAGGAAGAGTGGAATGATTGCTAATGGGTTTGGGATGGGGTTCTTTGAGTTTATTATAGTTTTAAAATTGTGATGGTTACACAACTCTGAATATACTTAAAAAGACACTAACTTGTACACTTTAAATGGATGAATTATACGATACATGAATAAACTCTGACTTATTTAAAAAGTCAGAAGATTGGCAGAATCAAGTTCTTGAATACCAACATTTGTTCAGTAATTTAAAAATAAGAATGATGCTGATTAAATAGGTCAGTACATGTTGAATGCTTCAGCCACTAGTGCTAGGTACATAATCAGGACTCCATAATATTTCAATTGTTGCTGTTGTTTATGTTTTTGAAAAAGCATTCAAGGCTAAAAATGTGTTAAATTTATTAAAAGGGAATGAGTAGGGAGAGAAATGCATGGGACTATGGTGGTGGCACACGGGTGATTTGATGATGGGAAACCCGCGGGGATTACAATTGAGATGGAAAAAAAAATGTGCAAAATGATGTAAAAATAAATTTTTGTAATCATTTAAAAAATAAAAAATTTAAAAAAGGGGGGAATGAGTAAGGCTGAAAGCAAGATCATTGGGGAGATAGTTGTAATTCAAGCAAAGTCAATGAAGCCTGAACTGTGGTAGTGAAAATCAACTTACAGTATCATTTCAGGAGGTTGATTTAAGAATCCTGGGAATTTATTTTGTTCCATTTACTCGTGACAGAAGCACTGCTGCAAGAAGCCAGGTATCACGCCATGAAGAGCATGTGCAGAACATCCGTCGATTTCATGAATCCCTGCAACAGGGAGAGGCAGTATTGCTAAGTGAGGACAAACTGACCACATCGCCTTTGTCCTCCCAGACTTCCATTCTGACTTCTCTCAGGTGAGACGCTCTACTGAGAAAAGACAGCAAATCACAGTGGAGGACAGGGAGTGGACAGTGGCAATGTTCAATACTGCTTTCCCATCAGCTGCCAGCACTCTGGGATGTTAGTGTAGCCACTTCTGTGCACATTAGAATCAAACTGGACCCTGGAGTCTTGTAGGAGTCTTCATAGATGAATATGTCTTGGGGCCTCCCCAAGGATCCCTATTACTAATCCACCTATAAATACAAGAACTTCAGCTTGCTCACCAAATGTAATTAAAACCACCCTCCCAGCTACTCAATCTCACATCTACTTTATAATTTACAAAGCTTTATATTGTTCATCATCTTTATCCTCACAATAACTGGAATCTTTCAGACCAGCATCTATTAGTGCTTCCCTGTCACTTTTTTAGATGAGTTAGCATCTGAGCCACAAGAACATGGGACTCTTGAAAAGGTCACTGTAGACCATATAGATCAGCCCTGGATGATCTAATAGGATGTTGTGGTGCCATGGAAAGGGTCTGACTTCATCAGGGTAGGGCCTGAGAATTTCACTCCTAGACAAGGTTTTAAGAAGTGTTTCTGTAGAGGAATTCTCTATCAAATGCCAATTTTGCATTATTTCCTTGGGTTCACAGAGCCATAAAATAGTGTTTCATTTGGGTCACAATAATCCTGTGAGGGCTACAGATAAAAAAATTGCAATTAGTAGTTTCTACATCCAGGGTCACTGACAAAACCAGTTGTCTGCATTATTTTCCAAGCTGCAAGTTTATACTTGTTTTCACTACAGGTGTTTGTTGAACATCTTACATAACTTAGTAAGCATCATGGCTTCTAATGATAGAATAAGAACCAGCTTTGTCTTTTTATTTAATTTGGATTTGATCATAGGACATACATTCTGTCCCTAAGAAAAGAACTTCAGTTCACTTCACAGGTATTTAATGCCTATTTTGTGCCAGTTGTTTCAGGCATACTGCTTACCAGAGAAGTAGAGGCCTTCGAGATACTGTTTTCTATTAGCACCAGATGCTCATGGTCTAATTAGGAAAACTAAATTAACACATAATGAAAAAATGAAGGGCCAATCTAATGCAGTTGGTGGGGATGCTGAAAGTGAAAATTTAAAGGAGAATTCAGGCAATGATTTGAGGGTGATGGCTCTGAAAAGAAGAAATATGAGCTTCACCTTGTAAGTCAAGTAGAATAGGGATGGAGCAGGGTTTAGTTTCAACTCAGGTTCCAAAATGCAAAAGGGTGAGGCAGAATGAACCCAGTTAGGACAGCGCCCATCCATTATCCTCAAAAAGACTTGGACTCCCAAGTCCTGGCTAGCATATTCTCCCTCTCACTGCCTACTACTGCTACTCTGAAAAGAACTTAAATTCTCTGGCCTTCGCATGCCTGATTTGTAAAACATTTATTACGGATTTCATCTGGTTGACTAGAATTAAACATTTGAAAGCATGAAATGTAAACTCCTGTGCAAATGAAAATGGTAGTGGTTGGTGTGATTTCTCATTGGTAGTGTTAAGAATGATGGTGGCGCCATTAAAGGTTTTTGAACAGATATTTTTAAGTCATTTAGTCATGTCTGTTAAGCATTCACATTCATTTTGTATAAAGCCCTACCCTCAGTGCAGTAGATGTCAAGGAATCGGCACAGAGCTCACAGTACATCAAGGGAAATAGATATGAAACAAACAAGTGACGGGGTTGAGGAATATGGAAAGAGCTGTAGTACTCAGAGGAGGAAGCCTTAACTATGGTCAGAGAAGGCTTGCTAGAAGAGGGCACTGTTTGAAGGCTTAGGAACAGTTATAAGGTAGCCTAGGCCAGTATTAGGCTAGAGAAATTACATTAGCCAGACAGAAGCAGGGAAAAGACGTCCCCAGCAGTGGGATTGTAGTCAGAGAGGTAAAGGAGTGAATTGGTGGGTTGGAGTGAGGGTCTTAGTATTAACAGACCAACTGAAAGTTATAAAGTTCCTAACTCAAGTTTAGAATGTCAGGGAAACATAAAAAATGTTTGTAATCCCAAATGATATAAAAATAAACTATTATATTATTTTTCTCTAATGTTTGTAATCCCAGTGAATGATGCTTTTGTCCTTTTCTTTTCTTACAGGAGGAATCTGAGTGAACTGGACCAGATCCAGAGATACTTCAACCAGAAACTCACCAAGCCTTTACTTCCACTCAGTCCTCAGATTCACACCTCCACCTTGCAAAGCCAGGAGAGTCATAGGGACCATCCTGGGCCAGGAGTGAGCAGCCTAGACCCTGAGAGTCAGTGCATCCTGGAGAAATCCAGTAACCTGGTATCACAAGTCAGCTCTTTAATCACAGGTATGGCTCAGGGCCCCTCCGTGAGGAGGTTATGATTTCTGGGTACCTATTCAAAAAGATTTGAATGTCTGACCTCAGACAAACTCCAATGACAAATAGAAAGCAACAGCGTCACCGTCTTCCTTATTTTTGTCTTCTTTTACTTCTTCCTTTTTCTCTCATATCTTCCTTTTGAAAGGAAAGGTGTAGGAGCAAAGCACAGAAATGCAGGCAGTGGAAGAGCATTGGACTGAGAGGCAGAAGACCTGGTTAGGTCCTTGAGTGGGTTTCTGGCCTGGACTTACTGTTTGTCTCTGTGCACATCCTTTCCCTTCTTAAGCTTCAGTTACCCAACCAAAAAAAAGAGGATGGTAGGTTGATTACTTCTTCGGTAGCAGTTCTTAAACTTGTGCCACTCTATATTTTCAGAAAAAAATCAACTACAAACATAATGAACAACTAATTCTCAGAGCCCAGAATTACGCGTCTGTAGCAAGCACCCCAAATGATTTTGAATGTCGGTGGTCCAAACTCCATTCTTGAAAAAAGCTTAGAAATAGTGGTTCTCACTTGGCTGGATTTTAGAATTGTTGAAGGAGCTTTTAAAAATCCAGATGCCGTAGGTTGTTGCATCAGGATTCAGGCATCAGTATTACTCCTGATTCTCAAGGTAATTCTATCCCAGAGACCACTCTAGAACAAGTATTTATCCGAGGATAAGAATCACTTGGGGTACTTATTTTGAAACATAGGTTCTTGGATGCTATTCCATCCTATTGAATCTGAATCTAGAATTCAGATCTGGTCAGTTCTGTCAGACACAGTGAGGAATACTGAGAAGTCAACTAGATCCATACCCTCACTTGTTGTCTTTCTTGTTCAAGTTAAATTTGTAGCTTCTGCACAGGGATGGCTAAGTTTAGTTGTCTCTCTTTAAAGGGACAAAAACCATGATTGATAATAGGTACAAACCTCCCTACCTTTTTTCCCAAATTCCTGTTACCAACAGTGCTTCAGAGGTCTACTCTGTATTTGGCTTCCACTTCCTTTGAAACAGTCCATCAGCTACTTATTAAGCACTAATTATGCTAGGTACTATTCTGTTAACTATTCTGTACTGGCCTGTACCCCAGTTATTTTATACATTAAAAAAAATAAATCTTTTAAAAAAGATAAACAAACTAAGAGAGGATAGCTTACTGATGACCATAAAGTGTTTACTGAGATTTGAACCCAAGACTGGCACAGCTTCAAAGCCTCTATTCCGACACACCACTGTCTCCATTTTATATATAAGCTTTCCCTGCCATTCAGGATGATAGATAATTTCCTTGCTTTTATTTTCTAAGTAAAATAAATAGTTCTAATAACTGTCATCAAATAGGTAAATAAGTGGATTCTCATTTTGGTTTTTAATATAGGTAATTTCTGAAGTAAATGGAAGCATGAACATGCCCGCCAGGACTCCCAGCTCCCAAGGATTCCTGAGCAAGAGCAGATAGTCTCTGAAAGCATTTCCACAGATGTAAACTCAACTATGAATAGATTAGATTTTGGTCCTCTGACATTAGAATAAAGTGCTAGAAATTATACTGCCTTGATTATAGTTGCACTGATTCTTGGGAGTGATTAACTATCTTTTAAGATCTTTTTTCAAAGTCTGATTGCAAGAATACATCTAAAACTAGAGGTTAGTGTGGGAAAGTTGAGTGGTCTGTGGCCCTACCTTATAGTAAGAGTGATATCTGTTGCTGTTCAGATCTGCAGACTGTCACCAGGAATTCTCAAGCATCTTTGAGTTCTCACCGAGCCAGGAATAGAAGCAGAAAGGTCACTACCCTCCCAGATGCTCAGGACACAGAAGCCATGCAAGAACAAAGCACAACTCCAGACCTGCCATTGGCCAGAGCTCCAGATAAGAGCACAAGCTCCCCACCTCCCCCTTCTCTTAAAGAAACTCTAGGTGAAAGAGCAATGTTCCATGAGACCCTGGGGCATACAGTACCTATTACAAGGGTGCAGAGTAATGAGGACACCCAGGCGGACACCCAGGCAGGGCCAGCCTACAGTGATGAGGACTATGAAGAAGCCATCATTGAGCCTAGGACCCTCAATGAGATCACCACCGTAACAGACAAAACTAGCCCTTGGTCCAGTTTTCTGTCAGACACAAGTGAGATCATTAACCTTCCGCCTGATGAGGTTCAGTGGGAAGGCACCTCTAGTCCTCCAGAGTCTTGCCCCAGACAGGTGCTCAAGGGCAGAAGTACCTTTCTGTCCAGCTTAGAAAGGGCTACTAACCCCTACCTGCATGGTCAGGATTCTGCTAGCCAAAGTCTTGTTCCATGTTCAGTTGAAGCCTCCAAGGCCAGGGGTAGAGATTCTGCCTCAGCAGACCCTCAGCAAATTCCACCCCTGACACCCCCAGGGACCCAACAGAGCAACGCCTCAGTTGGATGGAGCTCACCAAAGGCAGATCAGGACAAGGAACCGGAGTCAGAGGCTCAGGCTGAACATGAAGCTGTCTCCAGTGAGCTGAGTGACTCTGCTGATAGCTTCGAGAATTTTCCTCTGCGCCTAGCCTCTCAGAGCACACGGGAAAACCATATGGAATCATCCATCAGCTGCCCTGACATGAAGCAGAAGCAGGTGACATCTGGGTCTGAGGTGCCTACGAGACAGAGCTTCCTTCTGTATCCTTTGGTGTATCCCACAAGTGGCGCTTTAAGCCATCACTAGGCATTTTGGATGAGGGAATTCACTGAGGCCAGCATAGGTAAGTGTGAGCATGAGCCATTGCTGCGCTCACGGAATTCACCCAGTAGCAAGAGAAGACTTGTCTGCACTTACCAGGCACTCTGAATCTACTATTTACTGCAGCCCTCTGGCATCATGCTTTGAGCTGGGTTGAGGCATTGGTAGTGCATTCATCAGTCTATCCTAACCTGAATTACCTGATTAATCTAGCAGATATTTTACACCTGGGCTCTGGGTGTACTGTTAAGCCCATTAGCTCAGCTGAAATAGAAGTGGAAGGTGTAGAAAAAGGAGGAAGAAGATTACTACCACTGACTTACAGTGCATTGATTACTCAGCACTTGATAACTGAGTGTTTACAGTATGTCAGGCACTTCGCATACATTTTTCATTTAATCATCACAAGTCTATACAGTCATTGTCGTTGTTTCTAAGCTCAGAGTTAAAGGGGCACCTGACATTCCCCCTTTTCCTCTTTTGCAATGCAGATAGACCTGCTGTAAGGAAAGGAAACCAGTTAAGCCCATTAACAGCCCTAACACCTGTAGCCTCACTGACTCACCTGGTATCCCCACAACAAGAGCCCCCTTGATATCCCCACAACAAGCAGGGGTCATTGCACAGCTGATAGGTGAAGCCAGCTTCTGAACTGAACAGAGAACTTTATCTTCCTAAAGCAGGAGACCTTTTGACCCTTTCAGAACCAGGTACTTAAAGTGTGACTATAGTTAAATCTTCCTAAGCCACAGCTTCTTTATTTATGAAGTGGAGGCAGTAATAGCTCAACCCACTAAATTATACAGTCCCCAGGTAGGTCAAGGATCATATTTTTTCTGTCCCCAGCACCAGACATTACACATAGAAGGGACCAGTAAGTATAGACCAAACTGAACTATCAGTTTCATAGATGTCGATGTCTTCAGAAAACCAAATGTGAACACACCACACAGATGTGCCTCTTGATGGAGGCGATAAAAGGGGGGGGGAGGGGCTCAGTAGGTGTGGGCTCGGCAAAGGCTAGAGTGAAAGGCTGGAGGCTGAGCACTGACAGTGGCTGCTGGGTGCAGCTCCTGCTGGCCCCGTGCACCCTGGTGTCCTTGCTGCCTTTACAGAATGTTGAGTTTTGCCCAGAATGTGTGGTCACTAGGGGCCTATGTGCCGACCCAGGTCTTAAGGATACTGCTCGGAGTCAGACCTCCCCATCTAATCATTCTTCCAAATAATGAGTATCACCAGGCCTCGTGCTCCATGGACTGATGACAGAATTTGAGTCAGACCCATGCCTGGAAGGAGGAGATGAGCAGCGTTAGTCACAATAAAGAGGCAACAGTAGCTTGTTGCTCTCAGCCCTGTGGTGACACATGTACAAAATGCTCAAGAGACTGCCATAACTACGGAGGAATCTAGTGAGGGAGACGGTGGAGCTGAACCTCAAAGGTGAATAGGCAGAGGAGGGACAAAGTTCTAGTGACAGCAAACTATACTGAGGAAGGGCCAGTGGGGGAGCCTGATCTGTGGGTCGCAATTCACTGCAGTTACAGCCCAGGCTAGGGAGGAGAGTGAGACAAGCCTGGCCCTGATCTGAAAGGTCTTTTATGCCTGACTAAGGTGCTTGGCCTCCATCCTATAAGCGAATTAGAGGTCAGCTTCCTGATCTTTAAAATGAAGATAAGCATGATACTTCTCTTACTGGGTTGTTGTGAAAATTAAATCAGTTACATCAACTATGTGGCATGGTGCATAAATACATAGCATTCAGTAATGCTAACTGGTAAACAAGAGTGAAATCAGGCCAGACTTATACATTAGAAAGGTCTAACAGTACCTAGTTAGAGGGTGTTAAGAGGAGACCAGGAAGAAAACTTGCATTAAAAATAAAAGATGATCATAACTGAGAGAAAAAGGCACAAAATGATGTAAAAATAAACTATTATATTATTTTAAAATAAATAAGTAAAAGATGATCTAAGTCTCACCTGAATCTTCCACTGCTATATGATGAAGTGGAAGGGGGTAGATTTGAGAGGATTGGAGAGGGCAGAGCAAGGAATAGAAACAGAAGTGGATATAAGGTACTAGGTATATGTTGTCATTTACTACATAGAGAGCGGCCCATAAAGTTTGTCTGGGTGGAAGGCCCAGCTTTCCAGTTTGGACATGTGTCCATAAGACATCCAGGATGAGTTGGCTATAAAGGCAGGTGTCTCTGGAAACAGATAAGGGCAGCAGGGAGAGCATAGAGGGAGCTCCATGTGATGGAGCACAAGCAAGGGACTCACAAAGGGGTTAGAGAAGGGGTGGGCGGGGAGGAAGAGCTGAGGAGCTGAGTTTCAGGGAGTGCTGGTCAATGCCAGCACTCTGACACCAGGACAGGTCCAGTAGAACATGGGCTGGTGCGTGTCACTGACTATAGATTTAGGACCATGCAGACGTGGGAATAGAAGGCAAATGCAGCATTTCCCATTAAGCAGGGAGGCAAGGCTGGTGTTAATGAGTATTCACTGTGACACCTTTCTGAGCACTTGCATGTATAAGCTTGTGGAGCCTCCACAGGTACTATTATATGTAGTTTATAGGTAAAAAAACAGGCACAAGAAAATGAATTTTGCTGAAGAGCCATCTAATGCGTGATGAGGTTGGCGTTGGAGCAGCACTCTTAGAATGGCAGGCAGGTGAGTGGTGTGTCTGAAGCACCAAAGCTCCCCTTTTTGGTGCTTCAGACACACCAACGCCTCACAGCATCGACTGGCTGGCTGGCTGGCAGAGCAACAGTCAGACCAGGAACAGAAGTAGGCCTTCCCTACTGGCGTCTCTGAGAAAGGCTTAGAGCAAAGCAGTTCTTTCCCTTCAATATCTCCAATTTCATGCCCCCCTCTCCACAGGAAATTCAGGGAAGAGATGCCTTCCACTCATTCAGTAGATATCAGTCAAACACTTCCCTGGGCCCTAGACTAGGTGACAGGAATATGGGTATGGAAAAGAAATCACCTTTGCCCTCTTGGAGTTCAAAGTTTGACATGGAAAAATATTGACCCACCTGTTTATCATCTTTAGAATCATACTGAGCTTATTGAACAGAAACAGAAAACTAGAATATCAAAATAGTCCCCTTCCCCACAGCCCCCTCCTACTTCCCCAAACTGAATCATTGTTTTGACTAAACAAAGAATTGTAGAACACCATGTTCTCAAGGTACTACTGGGTATCTCCAGGGGATACAGAAAACCATAAGATGCAAAATAAAGATATAGGACCTGTCTTCTAGGGGACTCACATCCAGACAGTTGGCCCCGCTATGCCCATGACCAGCCCCTAATCCGACCCCACTTAATCCTGGAGGTAAGCAGAGAACAATCAGGAAGACAGGCCTTCTTTCAATGCAGGTAGCTCCCTCCTGCCTAAAACATCTCCCCCCAGCCTGAACTGGAGGGGGCCACCTCTGGCCAGCAGGCCCTCAGCCAGTCTACTCAGTGCCTGCTACCTCCCAGCTTTGTATGTGGCAGTAGGGAAGTAGTGAGGTAACTAAAGAGACTACACCGTTTCTGTGTCTGAGAAACTTAGGGAATATTAAGGGAAATAAGTTGAGAATCTTACCAGACTAGTTAATCAAACATAAGCCTGTCTTGCAGCCTGCTCTGGACTATGAGGAAGGGGGACCTCAGTGGGCCAAGATTAGGAGAGAGCCCCATAGAGGAGGTGCGACTTGAACTGACTGAATCCTCAGGGGTGAGCAGCACCTTCCAGGCAGAGGGACGCACTTGAGAAGAGGAGTCATGGGCAGGAATAAATGGGGGGGGGGGGGAAATGGAGGTGATTGAGCTTGGTGGAGATGCAGGTGTTGGGGATGAGGGCAGACTTCAAGGCATTTGTGTCCCTTAACTACCATTGTAGCCCAGAGCCCATTGTGGTACCCAACTTCTTCTTGCCTGCCCAGCAGTTGGAGGCCTCCATGCGGATGCTCTCACTCTCTGCAACTTTGCCACCACCAGTCACAACAGAGCAGGTAGGAACAGCTGACCACCCTCCTGTCCATCTCCTCCATGACATTGGTACAGAGCATGGAAGGTCCCCTCTGTCTTCCTGGACGGCAGCAGCAGTGACCACTCTCCACACTTATACTGAGCACATTCTGGGGGCCCAACAGAGGGCTCTTCGTAGGCAACAGTGTGTGGAGGACTCAGGAAAAGAGCAGGATATCATCAACTAAGACAACGTGGAAGAAGTAATGTAGAATCATAGAAAATATGATTTCTTGGCAAAGAAATGTGCACTGAGTGTTGTGCACACCTCCACTGCGCAGAGGTGAGTGTGAGCAGAGGACACTCCAAACAGGAGGTGCAGCCTCGGAAGACGATGTCAGATGAGCAGGGTTCGGCTAAAGGAAATAGGATCAGGGAAATGCCCGTCTGTTGTTTGCAAAGTACCTCTTAGCCATTCAGCATTCAACAGAGTGAGGTGGTTGAAACTCTGGTACAGATACCAGCTCTCCTCTTTCCCAACATAACAGGACCTCATCTGGTTTTTTTGTTTTTTGTTTTTTTAAAGATTTATTTATTTATGCATACAAGAACTGGTACAGGCTAGAGGTGCAGTGGTGAGAGGATTCACCAGAGACAGAGTGGGGAGCAGAACAGGCAGATCGACGAGGTACACTGCTGAGGGGGCAGTGGGCAAGACAGGAGAGGTCTGCCACGCCATGTGGGTCAGCTCCCTGGGTGGAGATTGAACTCCTGCTGAAGTACCTGCAGCTACCTTCATGGTGCTGTGCTTTAACCTGTTGTGCCACCACGGAGGGTCCAGGAACCTGACCTTGTATACAACTACTTTTCTAGATATTCAACATGTATTTATTCAGTTCCTATCTTCCGCATTAGGTATTGTGTTAGGTGCTGAGTTTTCAATAGTAAATAAGATAAATTCCTTGTCTTTGTGAGTACAAATAGTAAAACAAAAATAGGACATTTACAGGTTTCAATGACTACCAGATGCCTATAAAGAGCAAGGTCTCTGAAGAGGCAGCACTTAAAGTGAAAAGGTGATTATGATGCTTGCCGGGTACTTTATATCAACTCATTTACTTAAGCAACTTGATAAAGTCCCTAATTTTTATCCCTGGTTTACGGTGATGAAACTGGGGTACAAAGAGCTTAAGTAGCTTGCCTCACATAGATAAGTTGGTGAAGCCAGAGTCAGAACTCACATGGTTGCAAAAGTCTGTGCTCCAGACTACCGTGCTCTGCTTTGAAGGAACCAGCCACATAAGAGGATGGAGGCAGGCAGGGAGAAGCAAACGCGGAGATCTGAGGCTGAAAGGTCTGGAACTGACAGAAAGCCACTGGCCCAGATCGTAGGATGTGTAAACCATGGAAGAGCTTAGCTTTTACTCTACATGCAGCAGTCTCCATTGAAGTCTGTTAAGCAGGGAATTTGACTTAAATTTTAAAGATTTCACCCAGGATACTCAGTGGCAAATGGGTTCTCTTTCAGATTTGGCAACATTCTGGTCATTGGTGATCTTGGAAGAATAATTGCAGTGAGGGGGAGGTAGTGGGGAATGTTCCGCAGTGCTGTGGTGTTCCGGGCACTGTTCTGGGTCTCGGGGACTGGGCACAAAGCTCCTGCCTCCTGGAGCTTTTTTAAAAAGCAAGAAAGTTTTAGAGAATAATACATACTATGAACAAAATGTGTGAATTTGTTACTCATTGTAATAACTAGTCCCTATTTAAGGTTTTCTATGCTGTACACATATTCTAAGTACCTTTCATATATAAACTCACTTACTCTTTGAACAACCCAGTGAGGTAACTATTCTTAGCCCCCATTTAATAGGAAAGGAAAGTGAGACTCAGAGCTTCCCATACAGACATAGAAGGTACTATTGTTTATATTTTATCTGGAAACTGCATAAAGATTAAGTTACTTGCCCAGTGTGTTTCAACCAGTAAGTGGCTCGCAACTATGACTCCAGAGCTGTGCTTTCCTTTAAGCTTCTTTAACATCATGACACATGGCTTAGAGGATGTTTTTCTAGCCAGCATTTCTTTGAAATAGGTTTAAACATTTTGTATGATTTCCCAGAGCCTCCTCTGAAGAAGTTGGGGATCAGTCCAGTCTCCTGAGAACCTGGGGTTATGATCCTAAAGAGAAGCCCTCAAGTGGCTGATCCTCTTTCTTTCTTCCCACTCTTCAACTTCCCTAGTAGTAATTTCAGGAGCTCTTATTTGGCATATGGATTAATCAAAGTTTCCATCTCTTTTTTTTTTTTTTTTTTTTTTTTTTTTTTTTTTTTTAAAGATTTATTTATTTGTGCATACAGAACAGGGGTACAGGCCAGAGGCTCAGGGGCGGTGAGAGGCTTCACCAGAGACAGAGTGGGGAACAGAACAGGCAGATCAACGAAGCACACTGCTGAGGGGAGCAGCGGGCGGGTCAGGAGAGGTCTGCCACGCCATGTGGTCTCCTCCGGGGCAGGCGGGAATCGAACTCATGCGGAAGCGGCTTTAGATTTTCAGTGCTGTGCTTTAACCCGCTGCGCCACCAGGGAGGGCCTCCATCTCTGTTTTTATCAATTTGCAAACCTCCCCCAGAGCAGTCCCCTCCAGAAGCTCTGCATTTTTGCGGCTTTATTCCTGCTGTGGTTGGGGGTTGCCAGCTTCTCTCTCTGCATCTCCCCTTGCATGTCCCAGGCACGCCCACCAGCATTTATGCCAGGGTCTCAGGACTGTGTCTCGGAGTCCAGCACAAGCTCTTGAGCGAGATCTCTAGAAGGTGATAGACCCATTCTGCCGCTAAGCAGTTAAGTGATCTTGGGCAAGTGACTTGACCTTTCTGAATCTCGGTTTCCTAATAAATAACATCAGGCTAATCTAATTCTTACTCAATTAGATGATGACAAGAATTACCCGAGAGGAAAAATGTAGACACTGTTGATTCCCATTCCCTCCTGCCCGCCTAGCCAAGTGGGTGAAATGTCAGCAAGTCATGCCCATAGGAAGGAAGTCGGCGAACCATTGGTCTGAGCTGTCAGATCGCACCTGCCAAGCAGAACTGCTGTCCCTGCTGCCTGCATGATGTGCCAGGTCCCAGGGGGACACACTTGTCTTTGATCTGCTACACATATATACAAAGTGTAGAAGAGAAAGAAGTACACTGAAGCTCACTTCAGTGAAAGGGCAGTTCTAGTGTTGAGGTGATAACAAATCTCATATACTTTCACGTTTGTGAAACTTCATGTTTGTTTTTTCTTATCTACAGTAAATCACTCTCTGGGCCATCCCTCTCCCCAAGACCTCATTCTTTGTCCTTGTGAGGGAAAACCAATTGCCACAGTTCACCTGAACTGTCCCATTTTCAACAGAGTCCACGGCCCATGAAACCTCAGAAGTTGATGGTCCAGTGAGGGGCCTATTTGTTTCATTTGCAGCAGCATATTTTGAGTCTGGCTAGCTGCCATCCAGTGCTGAATAACATAGGAATCAAATCAAGTATGTGTTTAAGGTATTAGCAAACAGAGGCACCAAAATGTAAACGATTTTACTAGTTACATATTTTTTAAAAGCGTGGGATGGCCAGAACTAATTGCCATGGAATGGTCAAAACTTTGATTAACTTCTGTATGGTTGTAGTTTGAAATTTGAATTTTCCTTGGACAGAGGCACCATAATCTCATCTTGGGGCTTCTGTAGGTTTTAAAAGTGGCATCACTTTGTGACTTTAAGACAAAAGATAAGCCTTCCTGTTTACCCACACGCATACTGTTTCTGTTGTTCCTCATCCCCTTCTTCATATCCTGGTTTTGGCCTAGAAGCACTTCCTGCAGCCTGAGGAGCTTCCTTTATAAAGAGTTCCGTGTAGACCAGATCTGCTGATAACCAATGCTCTCAGCTTCAGTTGTCTGAAAGTATTTCTGTTCTCCTTCATTTTTGAAAGCATTTTCCCCACTGGAAGGGTAATTCTAACTTGCATTTGTTTGTACACTTTAGAACTGTCATCCCATCCCACTCTTGGGCCCTTTGTTTAGATGAGCACTAGCTCTCGGCCTTACTGTTGTTGCCCTACGTGAAATAGGATTCTTATTTTCCTGCTGCTTTAAAGTCTTTCTCTTTGGCCTTCAAGTTTGACTGTCAGTGATATTCTCAGTTGTGGAAACGGGAGATAGGCTAAAAGAGGAAGAGTGCAAAGATCCATATAGTATCTACAGCGTTTTAGTTCCTAGTTTGGCCTAACAGATGTTCTTTTTTATTTTTTAAGATCTATTTATTTATTCATACAGAACTGGGGTACAGGCCAGAGGTGCAGGGACGGTGAGAGGCTTCACCAGGGACAGAGCGGGGAGCAGAACAGGCCGACTGACGAAGTACACTGCTGAGGGGAGCAGCGGGCAGGTCAAGAGAGGTCTGCCACGCCATGTGGGTCAGCTCTGGGCCGGGATCGAACTCATGAAGTAGCTTTAGCTTCTTAGTGATGTGCTTTAACCCACTGCACCACCAGAGAGGGCCTATAGATGTTCATTTTTTAAGGATGGTAACAAAACAGATACCAGTGTCTTCCACAGATTTATTTCTCTGTGAAAATGGGCTGGAAAATTAGGGTAATGACAGAGTAGCATATAGGATCAAGGAAAGGTTTTTTGTTTTGTGTTTTTAATGTGGGAACAGGTACCAGTTTCTATATCCTAATGCAATGATACAGCAGAAAAAGGGAGAAGAGGAAGATGCAAAAGAGGGAGAACAGAACTCTCCCTGGGTAAGAGAGGACATGGGATCCAGAGCATGTGTAGAGGCATTAGAGAACAAGAAGAAAAAAACTTGCCCTGTAGCATGGACAAAGACAGAGAAGATGGGCACCAAGCAGGGAGAGTTAAAGATTGTATGGGGAGAATTTCCTATTTGATGGAAGCCTCTATTTGCTCAGTAATGTTTTTGGCACAGTCAATAATGCAAGTGAGAGGTAGGATAGGGAGAACTGGTGCCCTGTCCTGCACCCCCATTTGAGGATGCCGTTGATTCTGCCTGTTCCTAAGGCCAGCCTTGCCCTGGAGACTGAAGAGGAGCTATTTAAGAGGCTTCGGGGCTCTTTCAACCAGTGTCCTGGGACTGCTGTACTTCAGCTGACCTGCTTCAGGGCCTCTCCTTGGAAATGTCAGGTCGGTTGGTCGTTTCGCCACAAGATCTAAGTAAAGGAGGGCCTAGACCTGTTTGCATTGAAATGATGTACCTGAGCTCAAAAACCTCCCAGTCTCCACCTTAAGCATGTGAGAGATAGGTGGTTGGTTTTTTCCCTCCCTCCCCCTCCACATAGTGGATACCAGTCTCTGTGATATTGGCCAAGTCTTCTGATCTTTCTGAGTCCAGCCCTATTCTGTCAGACCTGTACTGTGGGATACCCAGTGCCACACAGACAGACAGGTAAAGCTCTCCATCCTCGTGACTTCCACCTTTCAGGCTTCACCTCTTCAAGAAGAAAAGGTATGAGAAGGGTGGCTTAGCAAGAATACTAGAATGCTGCATAGCTATCCAGCAGCACAGTTTAATGAAAGTAATTGTGAACCAGTCAAATTCTGCTGTCTCTATTTTCTCTTCCTCCTGTGATAAAGTAACTGTTCAGTGAGACCACTTCCTGCTTTTATTTAAGGTTACTTCTGGTTGTTTGCTTAATTGCATATGGGCAGATGAGTTATCAACTTCCCTACTGGAAGATACAAGGTAGCAGATGAGATAGCAGTAATTTGTCTTCCCCAGACTTAGGTCTTTTGCTCTTATAGATTTTTTCTTTGAGAAAATTTCAACCACTCGGATTACTTCCGTTACTACGTACAGTCTGATGGCTCCAACCCTTATCTTTAATGTTTACCTTTCTTCTGTGCTGCAGGCAAATATGAATCCAGTTGTGTCCTAGACATCGTTTTATGGATGCATTATAAACAACCCATTATGTCCAAAACTTGAGTTTGTCATCTTCCTCTGCACACCCCTCTCTGTCACCTGCGTCCCTTAGTAAATCCACCACCACATAGTTACCCCTACTAGAACATCGTTCTCTTCCCCTCCACCTCCTTTATCCCCCACAACCCAGAGCTAGCCTCTTGCTGGGGCCTTATCTGCCCCAAATTATCTTTTGAATCACTCCTCACCATCGCATTGCTTAGTCCCGATCATCTCCCCCATGACTGTTTCTAACTTGTCTCACTCATCTCCATAGTTTTCCCACCATTATGCATGTTTTATACAGTGGACCCAAAGTGGTCTCCCACGGTAATCAGAAACTTTCACCCCACTTTTACCCTGGAGGGGGGGTGGAACTCTCCAAGGTTGCCAAAATCCAAAGCCCTCCATAACCCCTGGAATCCTCCCTGGTGCCTAATTCTAATCCACCAGGAATTTCTGACTTCACCCTTGAGTAAATAAGAGGTGAAAGGAAAGGCTTTGTGGCCTGTGGATCTGGAAGAAAGGAACCTTTTAGAGATTGAACAGAATTTGGCAACTGGAAGATTCAAAGCAGATGAACCAGATTGTTGAGAGATGGAGCGAGAGCTACATGGGGGCCACAACAGGTTAGAATAGGAACCAGAAGCAAAGAACAAAAAGCAACGTCTCATCTGATCCCGGTTTCTCTGCCCACCTACATGCAGTTCCTTATCATGAGATGGGCCCTGTCTTGTTCTGTGCCTTCCTGCTTTGTGGCCAGGCACTGCCCACATCACAAACAAGCCCCTGTAGTAACCACAGGCTTACGGCCAGACACCATCGTTTCTGAAAAGTGAGTAGGAGGCAGGAATTCAGAGAAGGCCAGCCCTGAGTTTACCTTCAAAAGCCTTGAATTGTCCACCCCACCCAAGTGTTTTCACTTGGTGTGAAATACTTGGTGAAGCCACAGGTTTTCAGACATCACTGGGGATTGAGGTGCTCCAAGCCTGCTGGGGAACTGAGGGTCTTGGTTTCTCGCCCTGGTCTGCTGCTGGCCTTCTGTGGTCTGGAGTGGGATCTCACTCAGGGGCGGCAGCACAGTCTTGATTTGTGACTGAATTTACCCCTCCCTCCTACCAGGCAGTTTTGAAACATGACCTCTGGGTCCCCGCTACCTACATGTAAAGTTCACCTTTACCACCTACTAGCCATGTAATCCAGGGCAAACTAACCTAAACTTTCCCTTGCTTTAAGTCCTTTATTTGAAAATAGGGCATTATATTACCTGCCTCCTGGTTCATTTCAAATTAACTGAGAGGTGTAAAATATGTAGTATTGGCACAAAACATAGAACTATGTGAGTAGTAGCCAGTGTTATTTTTATCATAATTATTATAGAGAGTTCTTCCCTCTTATGCTGTTACATGGGAGAGGGGGGGAGAGGGGGCTGGTAAGAGCTGGGAACATGATGAAAATCTTAGCACTAGGAGCATGCTGGGAGTGAGGGATCTCAGTCCCACAAAACAACCCCAGAAGTGTGGAGAGCAGTTCTCAGGGCTATAGGACTGATTGTGCCTCTGTTCAGACCTTTGGTTAGAGGCCTGGATAACATAGCACCCATCTAGGGGTGATGGAGCCCTAGCCTCAGAAGTTCATGACCTGTGTGCCCATGAATCTTAAGGCTCTGTAAGGCTACTGCTTTTCTTCCAGGAGTTCCAAAGAACTTTTCTGTCCTTGATTTCCCTTCCTCAAATCTAAGGAGCAGCTAAGAGATGCACTGTTCTGATGGAGGAACCAGACCTCCACAGAATGGCCAGATAGAACAAGAGGGCTCCCGGGGAACTTCCTGAACCCATTGTCTTCTCTTCTCAGCCTGTGGTCTAGGCCTGATGGCAGAGCTGAGCTCTGCAGAGCCTCAAGAAGGAAGAGATTCAAAGGTCAGTGGCTTCTGATAAAAGCCACAAAGCTATGGAGAGGAAATGAGCTTTGTGACCAAGGATACACAGAAGTCAGAGAAGAAGCAATCAGAGTTGGCTGGTTCCCTCGCTGGCCCACAGCACAGTTTGGGAAAGTACCTGTGGGTGAGATCTTAGCTCAGATTGCCTCAGCCTCCCTGAGGCCATTCTAGAGGAGCCAGAAACACTTAGAGCAGTGTCTCCTTAACCCTTCCCTCTCCAGAATCTAGGCTTTCTGAGCCTTCTCACTACCTGCAGGGCAGGAGTTCAAAACAGTTTTGCTCTTTTGGGCCTCTTCATTGTGTAGATGGAAAGATTGAGGCCTGGGGTAAGAGAGTGACCTTAGGCCTTTTGGAGTGGAGTGTCAGGGAAGAGTTCTCAGAGGAAGGATAGGGAAGCATCAAGGGTGTTATAAGGAATCGAGGGAACCTGGGAACGATGAGAACCGCATGTACAGAGTGCCCGGGCAGGAACGGTGGGTGAGCTAGACCGGACCCCAGCCATGGTCCAGCTGGGCTGCATGGTCGGGTCAGCCTCCCGTGATCTGTGGCCCATCTCAGTGTCGTGTCCCCACTTCACCTCTGCTCATAGCTGAGCTGCTGAGTTTGCTGCTCTCCGTAACACAAGGAATTCCTAGTCCTGGCCTTCAGAGAGGATTCTGGGAGCCACCCCAGGGAAGGCAGCCAGCCAAATAGGTGAAAGTGGAGCGAGGCAGACAGCTGTACTGAGCCCTCACGTGTCACAGAAACAGCAATCCTTTGGCAGGCCCACAGAACCCCCAGAATCAGGCAGCTGCTTAAGTACAGTTTTTAGCTCTTTGAGAAATTTTGCTTCCAGCATCAGCATTTATGTCATTTAAGACTAAACTTCAGCCCTGCTTCTAAGCCCAGAGGCTCACTGAGCAGGGTCAAGGGCGTGGGCATGCCCTGGGGTGACACTGGGCTCACTCCTGCTGTGCCAGGGTGCTCTGTCTCGCCCTCTGCAGCTAGGATTGGCCTTGCTCCAACTCAGCCCCTGGTTTGGCAAGTTGTAGCATGAACCAGAGCTTTGGTCACTTCTGAACTTTGAACTTCATAGTAGACCCTGGGGTAAGAAAGCCAAACATGTTCTGAATTCTTTTTAGCAGTGAAGATACTAAGGCCCAGAGAGAGACAATGTCTTCGCCTCCAGTAGTGGGACAGTCGGGCTCGGCCACAGACCAGTGTTCACCACTACCCCCACTGCCTCCCTTGGAGAAAGCCCTTGGGACGCTATGAAACGAGACCCTCCTCCCTCCTGGGAACACAGCCTGGTCAGGGAGACTCATCTGGGGGCCAGCATGTAGGGAACACAGAACAAATGGCTTGAAGGGTCAGGTCGTCTATCAGGCCAAAGCAAAGGGCTGGACCCTCCTGAGAGGGAAGACAATCTGGTCACAGGGCCCTGGCTGGAGGGGAGGTCACAGACCGGGATAGGCGCCTGGATGATAGAGCTCATCCTCCTGCATCATCTGCTCACCCAGATCCGTTCTCACATGAGGGAAATTGACTAGAGAGCAGCTACTTTCCAAAAGTTGGTGGGCTAAGAAGTATAGGACCGGGACAGAACCAGCTGCCCTGCCAGGGTTACTCTTGATTTGAGGAGCCACAGGAAGCCCCAAATTTTTCTTGCGCCACCACTTCTTACTCTTCCCATGATGCTTTATTTTCTCCCCAGCAGACTTCTACCTTTGGCACTGAAGGCTCCTTTGAGACACATTTGTCTCAAGTAATAAGCCAGAGAAACCTATTTATATTCAGGGCCTGGATGCCCAGGTGCCCAGGAAAGAGTTGGTTCCCATATTTGAAAATGGGAGAATTTAATGGCACAGCTGAATGGATTTCAAGGGGTGGTCCGAGAGCTCTTGGCCTTCGGTCATGCTTGACACCCAGGCCACGTTCACACCAGTTGTGTCCTTGAGCGAGGACAGTGATGAACCCCTGGGTTGCAGATCCCTGCTCACTGGGACAGGAGGAGAATTCCTTCCCAGACACTCAGGACCTTCCCTCAGCAGCATCAACTCCTTTTTCTGTGTTCACCTTCTGCCTTTCACACCTGCAGTTCAACCAGTCTTATCCCCAATGCTTTCCCAGCCCCTCACCCCCTCATCCCCGCCAAAAAAAAAATCCTTCTTCACACCTTTGTTCAAGCTCAACCTCCACCTGAAATACCCTGTCATCGTCCTTGTTCAAATTCCACTTCCTTGTTGGTTCAAGTCCACTCCCTCTAGGAACCCTTCACAGGGCACTCCCCCAGGTGAGACCACAGCCTGCATTCCACAGGTCCTGCAGTCGCTCAGTCTGGTGACTCTGCTTTCACTGCAGAAGTCTGAGGTCTTTGAAATGACAGGCTGTTGACAATTTTCTTGTGCCCCTCAAGTATTTCAGAGGAGCAGTTTGTACATGTGGGGATGCCCCTGCTCTGGGCAGTTTAACCTCTACCCACCCCTCCATGGTTGTGTGTTTAAGGCTATCAACTCTGATGAAGAACCTTTACCAGAAACCAGAATGTTTTTTAAACACTGTTGTTGAGGTCAACAAAACCAAATGCTGCTTGCTGAGTGTGTGTTCTCTGCCCTTCCACACCCTTGCCCTGCCCTGTACACAGAACCAAGCCCTGTCCTGCTCCCTGGGCCTGAGCTATACAGATAAGGCCCCCTAGATCTCTGGGTTGGGTGGGGGTTGGGGGAGTTTAGCTGAACCAGCCACATTCATTTCAGCCCAGTCTGTGTGACGGGTGCTGGCTCAGGAACAGCTGCAGGCCTGTGGTCAGGCTGTCCCTGCAGAGGCATGACCTCACCCCTCCCGCAGCTCTGTTGAAACCCTGGCCATCTCAGAGCCCACCTCTGTGGGCAGCTTCCTTTGCCCTTCCTAGTTTAGTTATTAACTACTCCTTGCTCCATGCTCTAGGTCTCATCTCTGTGATTGTTGGGTAGGTCAGCACCTGTCTCCCTCCCAGCAGCCCTTGAGGACAGCACCATGGAGACCTAATGTCCCTAAGAATTATCAGGTTTAAGATTTTTTTTAATTAAAGTAATAATAATAAAATTAAATTTAAAAATAAACAGATTTAAATAATAAAAAATGAGATATAAAATGAAAAAATAAAAGAAAATTTTAAAAAGGAGTTTTCAGGTTAGGTAGATGTTAGGGTCTTGAAAGGTGCTGTGAATCACCAGTAAAGGCCTTCTGATGGTTACGTCTTCAACTGAGGCTCCTGACCTGTCAAGCCATACAACACAAGACCCATCTAAACCTCTCCAAAACAGAATAGTTCTCTTCTGACAGATGAGAACAGAGAGACCTGGTTTTAGGTTTTGAAATAGAGGAACATGCTCTTTGGCCTGTTTTCCCAGCCAGCTTATAGAACAAGTATCCTTTTTACTGTAGCAGAGCAATAAATGGAAAGCTACAGCTGGTCACCCAGAATATCCACCTGCAGTGTAGCCAGGACACTGCAGTGAAGGTCAGTGTCATCTCTGGATTCTGAATAGCACAGGAGCCGAAACATGGATCTTAGGAGTAAAGTGGGGCGGGAGGCTTAAAGTACGACACAGGCTTTGACTTCACTAAATGCTTGGCACGTTGAGAGTTCAGTGACCAGCCAGGCCAGAGTGAATGAATGAATGAATGAATGTTGTAAACGATGGTCTTACCCCACCCAGTTTAAACCTCTAATCACCATGGCTTTGCCTTACCCTTCCACTGGTCTGGAGCAACCAAATTCCATTCTTGGACCTGGTCTTGAAGTCATCAGTCCCAGTCCATGCCCGCAGGAATACTCAGTCTGGAGGAGGGAGCCAACAGGCAGTGGTGTCTCCCCTGGTCTGAGGCATTACGGGGTTCAGCAACTCCCATGTTTCAAAAGGAAGCAAAAAGGTAGGCTCCCTTTCACCCTAATCCTAGACCTCACCAGAAAACAGGAAGTTGTATCTTCTAGTCACTTTCTCTTGTTGCTCAGGAAACCATACCTGAGGGCTTCAGTGCTGAGAGCTTGCTGAGGTTGTGGGCACTCTGTCAGCATGCGGAAATCCAACATGGGACCCTCAAGGTTGCCCAGCATCCACTACTCTTAGCACATTCCAGCTGCTATTCTAAGTATATTTCCCCAGCTTAACTCAGAGCTACAAGGGCTCAAGAACTGAGCTCTGTTCCTTTCTATATCTTCTCACACTGGGTGTTACAAGGTTAAAGAAATGAAGGAAAGACAGGATTACGGAATGTTACCAATCCCAGAAGCAACTCTTGCTGGACATGTTTTCCATCAGCAGAATTGTAAGGGGCAAGGAGATAACCTCAAGCTCTAGGGTTCTTGGTACCTGGGGAGTGGTGCGGTGCACTCTTAGTGCCCATCAGCTGGTGCAGTGTTCATGGGCCTTGGGAGAGGAAAGACACCATCCACGGAACAGGCAAGTGCTCTGAAATCAGCCCATTTGCCTGTGATAGAAACTCCTGCCTTCTTTCAGCATTGCCTTTCCCCTACCTGGTCTCTACCTCTTCCCCAGAGCCTGCTGCTCAGCTAGCTGACTGGGTCGACCTTCCTGTATAGCTTTGAATTCCTTCAGAGCAACAACCCAGCCTTTAAGGACACACACACAGAGAATTGAATGAGTCTTAAAGGAGCCAGAGGACTATGATGTCATACCCCAGTGTAAGCACCCAAAGAGTGTAATCAATGATACCCTGTCAGCCTGAGAAGGGAGATTTTGGTAGCAGGGCCACAGGTGTGTGCTTCAGGTCACAGGTGTGTGCTTCAGGTCACCTGGCAGCTCCAGCAACTCGCAAAGGCCATGTAGAGAATATATTATTCACCAACATTGTCTCCCCAGCAGTTGGCTCAAACATGGGATGGTCACAGCTCAGGATAAAGGCCTTGTCTAGACTCATGCAGCCAGGGAAGAGTTGAGGCTTCAAACCTGCCTGAAGGTAACTGCCCTACTTCTCTAGAAGCACAGAAAGAGTCTGAGTTGGTGTTCACATCTTAGCACTGCTGCTCAAATTGTGGAAACTTGTTTTTATTTAACCTGAACTATGGGCCTTCATCCATGACATGGGGAAAATAATGTACCCACCCTGAGGACAAGGTTAATATTAAACAAGATGGGGCATGTAAAGTGCTTTGTAAACCAGTCAACGGTACAATATTAGCCAAAGGATCAAAAAATGAGGGGAATCAAGTCCTCTCTTGGGAGTGCTGGGTCCAGGTGCTAACCAAGCTGATTTCTCCATCTCCAGGACAAGAGTGATACCACCAGGGGAGCCCTGTCCCGAAGGCCTTGTCGTCCCAGACCTATTCCGCTGCCTCCCAACCTGCCTGAGGAAGAAACTCGTAGGATCGCAAGGATATTTTCTTCCCGGTACTCTCAGAAAGACTAAGGCAGCCCAAGAGACGGGGTAGGATACACCTGTCCACCTCCCTCTGCCCTATTTGACTCACAGGAGGCACCAGCTCTGCTTCCCTTGGGGCTTCCAGAACCCTGAAACCACCACCAGCCTAGTCTGCCGACACTTGAGACCCAGTCAGCCCAGACCGGAGGCGCGTCCCAAAGCAGCCCATTGTCCACCTGCCAGCATCTCCCTGGCAGGAGATGATGAGACAAAGGCTAGAAAACATGATTCCAGCACCCAGGTGACCCACCCATCTTTTGGTCAAGCGAACTAAGCAGTCATCTTACAGCTGAGAATTTCTCCCAGTGTCCATGACAGCCACCGCCTTCTGCCCACCCTCTGCCTGAGAGATGGGCCATTTTTGCCTTAAGGTTTGGGGGAGGGGAGGGGTCGAGGCATGAAGATTGTGTGCATTGTACATACACGAGGAATCTTCAGGCCACCTCCAGTTCATTTGCCTGGGAGTAGGATATTTTATAGATGTAAATTATTTTTATGCCGTGTTGAAGTAATCAGTAGGAGAGGAGGGGGAATCACCTCCTTCAAACATTTTATCTGATTGTCTGAAAATTCTAACCATGCTTTTAATTTATTATTTTTACCCAGCTCTGAAGGTCATTGTTCCTGCCTGTGTTTGAATAAAATCATATTTTTTTTTTTTATTCTGTGCACAAGTCTTTCCTGGGTTGGCTAGAACTTAGTGTTGGGAATTCTTTTGTGCCCTAGCAGCCAGAGAGAAAGTTTGATATGTACACAGCCCCTGAGAGAAATGCATCTGGAACAGGAGGCTAAGTCACAGGAGACTTCTGAGCCTAAAGATCAGGTTAGTCCAGAGGAGCATTAAACAGTATTTTCTTGGCTGGCACCTCAAATCTGTCAGCAGAGTAGAAGGCCCCCTAAGGATCCCACAGCTCCCTGCGTCAAGAAACTCTGGCTTAGACTGACAGTCTCCAAATATTTGAGCAGCTAAAATAGACAAGAGCCTGTGGGGAAAGTAAAGGGGCAAAGATGTACAGAGTGACCGTGAGAGAAGGTTGGATGGGAACTAACATGAAAGGCCTGCTTCCCACCCCAGCCCAGGTCACCTCGCTGAGACCTACATAAGCTGACTCCCATCTGGTAGTTAAATTGAAGCTCAACGGTGTCAATTCTGTTTACACAACTCACAAGTGAGTTCCCATAGATGTCACAGGTTTCTGTGCTCACAAGCAACCAGAAAGTACTCTGAATTTGGGAAACTCGTGGGGGGGAAGGCTCTGCTGGAGCAGTCAGGGAAGACTTCCTGGAAGAGATGAGTATAGGGGTGAGCACTAGGAAACCCCTTGGACCACATGCAGCTAAGCAAGGCAGAGAAGAGACCTGTCCGACCCTGCTGCTTCCTTGACGGGTTCCCCCCAGCCTCAGCCCCAGTAGCCTCATCTGTCAAACAGAAATAATAACCCCAGTTTCACTGGTTTGCCATGAAGACTAAGAGATGACATTTATGAAAGCACATCGCCTTCATTTGGCACACAGTGGGAGCTGTGGAAATGTCAGCCCCACCCACTCCTTCGCCACTCTCCTGGAGCAAATCAGGTGATGGGCAAGCACAGCAGTAACTACAGGCAGGACTTGCCCTCCAAGAGTAATGCAGGATCTAGGAGGGATGGGGCTCACTGGTGAAGTGCCTGCTCCGCCCCCTAACCCTCAACCTCAGAGCCTCCCTCTCAGGTCCCCAGCCAGGAGCTTTCAAGGCCTGGGGCTTCTTCTCCTTTGAGGCCACAGAGAATTTACTGAGGGGCAGTTAAGGGCTTAGCCAGAAGGGTGAGGCAGCAGGTGAAGAATTTTCCTTCCAAATCGTGCCCTAGCTCCTATAAATAACCTCATCAAGGTCAGATTAGGCAGAGGCCTCGAGAGGTCGAGGTCAGATTAGGCTGAGGCCACGAGAGGCCCTAGGCTGCCCTCCCCAGGCCACGAGCAACCCCCCTAGCCAAAGGCACCCTCAGCATCTGAAACCCACTTACAAAGTCAGTTATTTATCAATAACTTTTCTCTAGAAAATTGGATCTTTTTCCCAGTGGCAGCACTTTGGGTTAAGGGCATGAAGTCCATGTTCCCACCACCACCTGCAACTAGCCAGTGTCTCCCCCACTTCCCTTGGGCACTCCTCCCATGGGGCTGTGAAAAAGGGTGTCTGATCACCCAGAAGCTTGTTGCTCTCCACCACTAGAGCCAACCTTGGAATTTCTAGCATAGGCGGGATTCTAGGGACAGAGAACCAAAGCAGATGTATGTGCCTGGCTGTGCCCTCGAGAAGCTCCGCAGCCATTGTGAGCTGGCACCGTCCCTCAGTGTCTCCAGGTCTGCTGCCCCCTCCTTCGGGTTCCTGTTGTTCATCGAGAGCCCGCCCTAACCTCGGCAGCCAAGTGGCCCCTTCCTTCATAACACTAAATGTGACTACCTGTGCTGCTGACATGAGGGGTGGCCATGGCCCGAGACGGAGGCCCGAGACGGAGGCAGGGACGGCCAGGCTTGCACTTGTGTGCTCTTTCTGACCACCTGCCCCACAGCCTTGGTTCTGTACCCAAGTCCAGAAATGGCGGCTGCTACTCCTCTGCTCCACCCAGTTCACCCCCTTCCCACCTCTCTCTAGCTCCTCCCCACCCCCACTTCTCTCTTCTTTTCTCTGTCATCTGGGTCCCGGTGAGAAGTGCCCACTCTCCCCCTTAGTCCCTACCGCTGACCCCCCCCAGCTGGCCCACCAACGGAGCTGCTGCACTGGGTCCCTTCCTGTGCTTCCCTCCACAATCTCCCCTGCTCGCTTTGGCTCCAGCAGTGCCCACGCTGAAGCCTCCAAATGTCCTGTCATCGAATAGGTCACAGCAGATAGGTCCAAAGTACACTGCAGTTCACAGGCCAGAGGTGGGGCCCTGCCACGCATGACTGTATGACCTGGGGAAGCCCCTGTCATTGTCCTTCCCTCAGTGTCAGGATCCTCAGCCTGCAAAGGAATGAAGCGCTGACACATGGCACATCATGGATGAACCTTGAAAACATTACACTAAGGGAGATAAGCCTGTCACCAAAGGTCACGTGTGGCATAAGGATTTGCAAGAAATATCCTGAACAACAAGCAATTTATAGTCAGAAAGTAAATTATGATTGCCTGGAACAGGCTGGGCTGGGGCTGGGGGCTGCAGGGAGTGACTATTCATGTGTTCAGGGAGTTTTTGCAGAGAGGGAGTAATGAAAATACTCTAAAATTGATTGTGATGATTGATGGCTACATAACAGAGTACACTAGGAATCTTTGAATCATAGGTGCATTGTACAGCATGTGAATTACATCTCAATAGTAAAGCTGTTACTTCAAAAAACTTGGAATCCTAATAGTACATACCCCGTAGGATTGTGAAAAAGAAAATGTACGAATGGAAAGTACTTAGCATATGTTATTGTTGTTGTTATGAAGAGGAGCCTGGGAGAGCCCTACCCAACCTATCACAAGAGACCTTGACTTTTGGACTCTCAAAGGTGACAAACCTGCCTCCTCCCACCTCCTTATCACCAGAGGTAGCCCTTTCAGCATCTGGAAAGAACTGTTTTAAAGAACCCCAAGCAAAGGAAATGAACCAGTTCTGGAACTCTGACCTTCCCCCTCGCCTCCCTGCCCCTCACCAGCCGCCTCTTGTCAAGTCACGCTGTCAACTAGCTTCTCTAGGGTAAAGTTTCAGGCCAGCTGGACTGTATAAAAGAAAGGTGCCAAGCCCAAGGCAGCAGATGCAACAGTGAATGGCAAAGAGGCAATCAGAGCCCTGCCTCCCCCTCCTGGAATGGAACCCTAAGGATCCTAAGGAGCGCCTGTGCCTTCCCTTCTCTGGCCTCTCAGGTAAGACCCCACTCTCCATCCCCCTCTCCCCTTCACAGCAGCGCTGAGAGCAGCAGAAGCTGTCAGCGATCACTAGTAGGACAGGGGCTGCCAGAGATTTACTTCAGCCCTCACCTGGGCCCTATGAGGGAAATGCATCCCTGATGAGAACACCAATGGGAGTGGGACTCACCCCAACATCCATGTCACTCCCCCAGTCTCACTTCCTCGATCAGCTAGCAGCTTCTGCAAATAACCAATTAAGAAGTGACTTTCTCCTTAGTCTATCCCAGAATCCAGCCTTCTTCAAGATCGTAAAGCCCTTTCCCCATGAGGGGCCCAGAGACCCTTTTCCTGAGTGTGTGGGGGGGGGGGGGG